>NC_134907.1:5953509-5976009 GCF_041734735.1 Babylonia areolata
TGTACAAAAATCATTCTCTGTATGAAAGTTAGTGGCCTCCTTCATCTCCATTCAATAACATGTTATCGGGAACTAATGATGCGATTCACAAGCTGATAATGAATATGCATAAAAGGGACTCGACTATGCCACAGTAATGTTTCCAACAAAAGGCCACCTGGGTGAATGTTTAACATTGTAAGACTCTCACACAGAGTGCAAAATACATTAGCCCAATAGCCTTTCTGTGCCTTGAGTCATATTTTAAAAAATTGCTTGAGATAAGTGTGATCCGTCGGGGAAATCACCATAGAATATTCAGACTGATTGGTTGCTTGGTTGAATTTTGCTGGTAAATGCAGGTGTATGTATACATGAATGTAATTTTATTAAACTGAACACGTTTCCATTTGATCTGTAAAAATGGACAAAATGACTGCTATTAATCGGTGTATCAGTATGTAAGATAAAGTGCTGAGTTTTGTTAAGAAGAAAAATAAAATGACTGCTATTAATCGGTGTATCAGTATGTAAGATAAAGTGCTGTGTATCAGTATGTTAGATAAAGTGCTGAGTTTTGTTAAGAAGAAAAATAAAATGACTGCTATTAATCGGTGTATCAGTATGTTAGATAAAGTGCTGAGATTTGTTAACAAGAAAAATAAAATGACTGCTATTAATAAATCGGTGTATCAGTATGTTAGATAAAGTGCTGAGTTTTGTTAACAAGAAAAATAAAATGACTGCTATTAATCGGTGTATCAGTATGTTAGATAAAGTGCTGAGTTTTGTTAACAAGAAAATAAATTTGATAGTAACCTGACTGTGGAAAACAGCAACATCAAGAATAACAACAACAACAACAACACCAACAAAAGACAAGAGGTAACGCCTTCAAGACTCACTCGTGTTTCACACTTTATCCAGAAACGGAATCACGGGGAGGAGACAAAAGAGATAGAAAAATCGTTAAGAAGTGGTCTGTATTAAATATAGTATATAAAATATGCTTCGATGAAATAAAAGGCATGCGAACGGGATGAAACCATACATGTTCAGTCCCGAAACAAGCAGACTAATCCCCACTGCTGCGGCGCACCTGACGTCATTTGTGTCATAAATAGACGTGATTGTATTGGAAGTAATAACGCCGTATAAATCACGTTTTTGTGCGTTTTATTATATCTCGATAATTCTTTTATTTCGGCGGTAAAGGAGACGTTGCCATCGCTTCAAGCACATCGCAACACATGGTAGATCTCTCGCTCTGCACGAACCAGTCAACAACGGGCTGAAAGAAAGGACTGATTCAGTTTTTCTTTTATGTTCATTCCAGTTAATTCGGTGTCCACTTAGATACTTATATGCAGTAAACACGTCGATGGTGTAGTTAGTATCACTGTATGTGCTCTGTTCAGAATTAATATTTCCTTTCCTTTAATTGTGAACAAGAAAAACGAGGTCATGTCGTCTTCTTACCAAACAGCCTACCTTCAAGCAGTCAGTTGGAAGCGGCTTTAAGAATTTTCAGATTTCGGAACGAAATGAACCGTTAATGATCCGGAAATGCAGCTTAATTCGGGAGACTTACAAGCTAGTATTGGTATGACTCAGAAGATTTTGTTTTCAAACTATAACATAGACTCACATACACGTGAGTCAAAAAGCACCTTTAAAAAAAAAAAAAAAAAAAAAAAAAAAGTAAACAAAGTTATTATGGCACCAGATGGAAATGTGTCACTGAGAAATTGCCTTCAATGTATAGAAAAAACAAGAGAGGCAAGGCCTTCACGACTCACTTGTGATACACTTTAAAAAAAAAAAAAATCTAATCGTTAAAATGTGTTCTGTATTTATTATTATAAAGCTTCGCGTTAAAAAAAAGAAGAAGAAGAAAAAAACAAGTCCTAACCAGATTCGAATTAAGTCCCCTACCATTAATTACAGAGTAATTTCCCTTTTTTACACTCTGCACCAAAACGTTTGCAAAATAAATAAAACTTCCATGCTTAGCAAAAGAAGTTCCTGTTTGAACAAAAAATTATAATAATGACTGCTCTTGTTGTTGGGTAAGAATATTAGATCAAAATGCCAAGTTTAGAGAATACAAAAAATATAGATATAACAGTAAATGCAGTTTGCATATAATTAGGCTTCATTTTTTAATTTTTTTGTGCCCATCCCAGAGGTACAATATTGATTTAAACAAGATGACTGGAAAGAACTGAATTTTTCCTATTTGCAGAGAAAATGTCAATGTTAAAGTTTACCACGGACACACAGACACACACACACACACACACACACACACACACACACACAGAGACAACCGAACACCGGGTTAAAACATAGACTTACTTTGTTTACACAAGTGAGTCAAAAAGGAGAAAAAAAGATATAAATATTGGTTTGAATTATTTCAACTGCAAACAAATCCAACAGCAACAAAAAATACTGTTTTTTCGTGTGTATGTGTGTGTGTGTGTGTGTGTGTGACGTCAGATGACAGAACTCCCAGTGGAAAGGAGGAGGGCGGTGATGACGTCAGAAGGCAGTTTATGAGTGTCTGGGATGGTGACATTGGGAAGACAGAGACAGCAGTGGGGAATACTTGTCAGAGGATTAAAGTCATAACTTGAATCTCTCTCCGTCGCGTCCCCCTGTGTCTCTCTGTCGCTGTCTCTGTCTCCCTCTCTGTCTCTCTGTCGCTGTCTCTGTCTCCCTCTCTGTCTCGCTGTCGCTGTCTCTGTCTCCCTCTCTGTCTCTCTGTTGCTGTCTCTGTCTCTCTGTCGCTGTCGCTGTCTCCCTCTCTGTCTCTCTGTCGCTGTCTCTGTCTCCCTCTCTGTCTCTCTGTCGCTGTCTCTGTCTCCCTCTCTGTCTCGCTGTCGCTGTCTCTGTCTCCCTCTCTGTCGCTGTCTCTATCTCCGTCTCTGTCTCTCTGTCTGTCTCTGTCCATATCTCTCTCTGTGTCTCTCTGTCTCTGTCTGTCTCTGTCCATATCTCTCTCTCTGTCTCTCTGTCGCTGTCTCTATCTCTGTCTCTCTGTCTCTGTCCATCTCTCTCTCTCTCTCTCTCTCTCTCTCTCTCTCTATCTATCTATCTATCTATCTGTCTGTCTGTCTGTCTGTCTCTCTGTTTATGCGAGTTTCTTTTCTTAAATTATAATAATGATAATAATGTACATTTGTATAGCGCTTACTCTGCGACTGAGCGCCTTTAACAAAAAAGAAGAAAGTCAAGACCTTCAAGACTCACTTGTGACACGCGCTGTATCCAGTAAAGGAATCGTTAGAAACAGTAGAGATTTTTTAAAGTCGTTAGAATGGGTCCAGTATTAAAGGTTAACTCTCTCCATACGAACGGCGAAAGAGACGACGTTAACAGCGTTTCACCCCAATTACCACCATCAAAATATTGCAAGCGGAAGGCTCTTATACTGAAGAGGTGAATGTAGACAAAGAATACCACAATTCTGACGACGGAAGCTAAAGGGTGGGTCATTCAGACACCCACTGGACATCCGAGGGGTCTGTGTAGAGGAGAAGAGAGGACTGGCCGTACTGAGTGAGTTAAGCTTTGGGAAAAGAAAACCCCCCAAAAGGCATACTAGCGGAACAGAACCAAGCATGTTCTGTTTGGGGGGAAAAAAAGTCTTATCCCCAGCGCCACGCCACATCTGACGTCACTCAACCAAATTTAATATTTAAAACTACGGGCCTTTTTTCTTGCGAGGTATTACCACTATTCAAATCATGTTTTCTTGACAAATGTCGATTATTTAAGAAATTCTTTACATCGCAACACTGCAACATACATAGGTGTGTACAAACCAGTCTCCAATAAGCAAACCGAAACTGAAAGAAACGATCGATTCATTTTTTTTTTCTTTTAGGTTCATTCCAGTTAATTCAGTATATCCAAGAAATAACACCATTTAAATCATGGGGTTTTTGTTTATTATATATATATATATATATATGTGTGTGTGTGTGTGTGTGTGTGTGTGTGTGTGTGTAATCGATTACTTAAGAAATTCGGCAGTAAAATAAGACGTTGACATCGCCTCAGGCACACCGCAACATGTATAGATGTGTACAAACCAGTCCGAAAACAGGCTGACCGAAACTGAAAGAAACGTACATTTCAATTTTTCTTTTATGTTCATTCCAATTAATTCAGTATCCACTTTAGAATATTCATATATGCAGTAAGCACCTCAAATATGTAGTTAGCGTCAGTGTATGTGTCCTGTGTAGAATTTGTATTTCATTTCTTGTAATTGCGAACAAGAAAAAACGATGTGGCGCCATCTTCCCAAACATAGGCTTCACTTCACTTCCATCACTTGTCCGTCAGTTTGGATGACCGTTGGGGCATCACAGATCAACCACCTTCCTCCATCCTTCTCTGCTTTCCGCACAGCCTGCGTTCTGGCAGCTGGGATGCGGGATTATGGAATTTTTGGATCGGGATTGAGCGTCAAGGAAATTAACCGTTAGTAATCCGGAAATACGGGTTTAATTCGGAAGACTTGCAACCCATTATTGGTATGAATGTGAAGATTTTATCCAACTATGTTTAATCCAAATTTGGTATTGTCAGACAAAATATTTACAGAGAAAATGATTTTGTTAAAGTTTACCACACACACACACACACACACACACACACACACACACACACACACACACACACACACACACACACAAAACCGAACACCAGGTTATAACATAGACTGACTTTGTGCACACAAGTGAGTTAAAAATGATTAGATACAACTCGCTTACCATTAAAAAAGTGTAACATCACTCATTGCTGACACAGCTCTCTCAACTCTCTCCCATAGTAAAATGTTAAAATACAAAACTCACTAAAATTACGACTCGCACAGCTGTTTCACCTCACCCACATTATAAAATATCAAGATACAAACCCGCTAAAATTAGTCACAAAGAGTAAGAACACCACGACTCACACACACACACACACACACACACACACACACACACACCACCTCTTCCCAGAAACCTAACCCTCGCATAAACACATCGACGCACACGCACAAAGACCGTTTGGGAAGTATGTATGTATGTATGTATGCATGTATGTATGTATGTATGTATTATATTCCAGTCTGTATGTCTGTTTATCTATCTATCTATCTATCTATCTATCTACAGACTCTTCGTCTCCTCCATTCCATTTATATTTTCCCATCGATTCGCTTGTATGTACAACGCGTGTGGCTTGACGTTAAAAAAAAAAAAAAAAGAAAAAAAAAAGAGAGCACTGGCTGACGAACGTTGGATATCTACATCAAACACAAACAGCTTGATGACTGTCCTCTGCATGATGTAAAGAGGATCGTAAATCTCGGAGAAGGTTTTGAGAAAGTTCACATCGATTTTTCTTCTCACAGGGTGAAGCAAACAGACTGGATCAGAGTGTATGTTTTGCGCCTTTTTTCTTTATATATATATATATGTGTGTGTGTGTGTGTGTGTGTGTGTGTGTGTGTGTGTGTGTGTGTGTGTGTGTGTGTGTGTGTGTGTGTGTGTGTTTTGCGCCTTTTTCTTTATATATATTAGGAGCGTTGGCATTTGCGTCTGTCTGTCTGGCTGGCTGTCTCTGTGTCTCTGTCTCTCTCTCTGAGCCCCGTTGGGTTTACTCTCTATGTTTATGGTTGGTGGTTACCTCAGTCTCTGTCTCTCTTTGTCTCTATTTCTCTCTGACCCTCTGCCTATCTCTCTCTCTCTCTCTGTCTGTCTCTGTCTGTCTGTCTCTTTCTCTCCCTATGTCTCTGTCTGTCTGTCTCTAAGGGTTGTGACAAGCAAAAAGCAAACTGAACAAGTAAATTCCCATCAGCGAGTGGTGTGATCATCACATTTTTTTTTTTCTGTAGACGATAATGATTCGGAAAATGAAACGTTGAATAAAATGGGTTTATCTGACCAGGAACATCATGTACTAAATGCAGAAATATCTGATAAAATGTTTGAAGAGGCTGAATGTTACGACATCAAAGTAATTTTTGCTGTTGATGTATATGTTTGATATATTGCTGTGGTGTCAGTTATTTTTCATATTGTATTTGTGTCACACCTCTTCGGTGAGAGGCCTTGGCCTTAAATTGAATAAAACACGGTTCGTTCGTTCGTTCTGTCTGTCTGTCTGTCTGTCTGTCTCTCTCTCTCTCTCTCTCTCTCTCTCTCTCTCTCTCTCTCACACACACACACACACACACACACACACACACACTCGCTCGCTGGCTCGCTCCTATAAAAAGAAACAGAATATCTTGGAAAAAGTATTGAACACACTGCATGAGGATATCAATAACCCTGTCTGATTTTGGAGCAAGTTAAATCATTTTTGTGCAGAAAATCTGTTCAAAGTAGCATCATTAAAAAGACTGGTATCCACATTTTTCTTAAGGTGTTTCTTGTTTTTGTTGTTGTTGTTGTTGTTGTTCTTCTTTTTTGTTGTTGTTGTTGGTTTATTTTTATTTTTCCAGTGGTGTTTCAGACTGGATTTGAAGGTGTGTGGAGAACAAAACCAGTGGATATCCAGCACCGGTTCTCTTGAATGTTCGCTCTTTCTTTGTTGTTTGAAGCCCAGTTGACCAGACAGGGCCATATCAGGGCTGAGAGAGCTGACTGTGACACCACCTGACTGACACCACCTGACTGACGCCACCTGACAGTGACACCATGTGACACCACCTGACAGTGACACCATGTGACACCACCTGACTGTGACACCACCTGACAGTGACACCACCTGATGTGACACCATGTGACACCACCTGACTGTGACACCACCTGACTGTGACACCATGTGACACCACCTGACAGTGACACCACCTGACAGTGACACCATGTGACACCACCTGACAGTGACACCATGTGACACCACCTGACTGCGACACCATGTGACACCACCTGACAGTGACACCACCTGACTGGGACACCATATGACACCACCTGACTGTGACACCACCTGACTGTGACACCACCTGACTGTGACACCATATGACACCACCTGACTGTGACACCACCTAACTGTGACACCACCTGACTGTGACACCATATGACACCACCTGACTGTGACACCACCTGACTGTGACACCACCTGACTGTGACACCATATGACACCACCTGACAGTGACGCCACCTGACTGTGACACCATCTGACTGACACCACCTGACTGTGACACCATCTGACTGACACCACCTGAGTGAAGGGTGTGCTGAGTCAGCTGACTGTGATACCACCTGAGTGAAGTGTGTGTTGAGTCAGCTGACTGTGACACCACCTGAGTGTGACACCACCTGAGTGAAGTGTGTTGTGACACCACCTGAGTGAAGTGTGTGTTGAGTCAGCTGACTGTGACACCACCTGAGTGAAGTGTGTGTTGAGTCAGCTGACTGTGACACCACCTGAGTGAAGTGTGTTGTGACACCACCTGAGTGAAGTGTGTGTTGAGTCAGCTGACTGTGACACCACCTGAGTGAAGTGTGTGTTGGGTCAGCTGACTGTGATACCACTTGAGTGAAGTGTGTGTTGAGTCAGCTGACTGTGATACCACCTGAGTGTGACACCACCTGAGTGAAGTGTGTTGTGACACCACCTGAGTGAAGTGTGTGTTGAGTCAGCTGACTGTGACACCACCTCAGTGAATGTTTGTTGCCGTCAGTTCTTTCATAAAACGGCAGCAGGCCTGGCGTCATTATCTTTAAGGTTATGTTACTGTGATTGTTCCATTTTTTGGGTCACTCATAATAATAATAATAATAATAATGGATACTTATATAGCACACTATCCAGAAATCTGCTCTAGGTGCTTTACAAAAACGCTTTTGATAACATAAAACATTATATCTATGTTACATACACACACCAAAATGTGACCACACACACACACACGCACGCACGCGCACACACACACGCACGCACACACACATACTGCATACATACATTTTAACATACATGTGTATCTAACAGCTACCCTAACACATACGCACACATAGGCAGGCACAAACTTACATAAACACACGCACACACAATACACATTCATATACATGCATGTAGTTGTGGACCTGCCACAATTGAACTTATTGCTGAGGGAAAAGGTGAGTTTTGAGACGAGATTTAAAAGATGCGAGGGAATCAGAATGACGGAGTCATGTCGACAATCTTTTCTCTGCTTGTATTTCCAATAGTGGTAGTGGTCTGAATCCATTATTTAACCTCTTTTTAAAAAAATGATGGAAATGTACCACATGGTTTACGGATGGTCATCTTTTCTTTTGTTTCTTTTTCTTCTTCTTCTTTTTTAAATTCTTGGTAAAATTCATAACCACATAGTGAGCGAAAGACTGAATGACTGGGTTAACTCACTCAGTACGGCCAGTCCTCTCTTCTCCTCTGCACAGACCCCTCGGATGACCCAACCTTTAGCTTCCGTCGTCAGAACTGTGGTATTCTTTGTCAACATTCACCTCTTCAGTATAAGAGCGTTCCGCTTGCAATATTTTGATGGTAATTGGGGTGAAACGCTGTTAACGTCGTCTCTTTCGCCGTTCGTATGGAGAGAGTTAAAACAGCCATTGATGACTGTCTAGCAAGTTTCAGGAAAAAATCACAATTGATCATGTTGTTGTCATTTTTACATTGTTTGCCATTGTTCAATAACAACTGTTACAACATAAGTTACAATTGTGTTCCTTTTATTGATTTTAGAAACGCGTTTGATTCTGTTGTACGTACAAAATTGTGCAATATTCTGAAGAAAAGACATCTTCAGACATTAATAACATTTATGACATTTTGAGAACAAAACATAGAGCAGGTCGACAAAGTGATTCATTCACGTGTCCTTAGGGTGAAGGCAAGGAGAGACCAGTTCCTTATTATCATTTTGGACTCACTTGTGTAAACAAAGTGAGTCTATGTTTTAACCCAGTGTTCAGTTGTGTGTGTGTGTGTGTGTGTGTGTGTGTGTGTGTGTGTGTGGTAAACTTTAACATTGCAATTTTCTCTGGAAATACTTTGTAAATACCAAATTGGCTTAAAGATAGTATTAAAAAAAAAAAAAATAAAAAAAAAAACAGTCATACCAGCTCTCCCGAATTATGCCGTATTTCCGAATCATTAACAGTTTATTTCGTTGGGATTCGTCCCGAAATCCGAAAATTCTATAAAAAAAATAAATAAATAAATAAATAAATAAATAAATAAATAATAATAATTTTTTTTTTTTTAACCGCTTCCCACTGAGTTAGGCCAACTGGAAGGTAGGTTGTGTTCGAAGACGACTTGACCTCATTTTTCTTGTTAACATGTAAAAGGAAAGAAATACAAATTCTGAACAGAACACATACAGTGATACTAACTACACCATCGAAGTGATTACTGCATGTAAATATTCTAATGTGGATAGTGAATTAACTGGAATGAACATAAAAGAAAAATCGAATCCATCGTTTCTTTCAGCTCGTTGCTGGTTTGTGCAGATCTGTTTTGTGTTGCGATGTGCTTGAAGGGATAGCAACGTATCCTTTACCACCGAAATAAAAGAATAATCGAGATATAATAAAACACACAAAAAACCTGATTTAATTCCAACGGCGTTATTACGTCCACAACAATTACATCTAGTTATCGCACGAAGAAGAAAATTTAGCATGATGACGTCAGATGCGCCGTAGCCTTAGGGATTAGTCTGCTTGCTTTGGAGCTGAGATGTGTGGTTTGATCCGGCTCACATGCCCTTTTTTTTTCTTTTTTTTCCAAAGGTTGTTCTCCCATGCTTATTTTTTATATCATATTTAACACAGAGCACTTTTCAACAATTCTTTTTAATCTCTGGGGGGTTTTTTCCTCATGATTCCTTTTTACTGGATAAAGCGCGAAGCACAAATGAGTCTTGAAGGCTTTGCCTCTTGTTTTGAATGAGTTGGCAGCAGAGTTAATTCAGGAAGGTTAACATTAAATTTAGTTTATAGCTGACGTATGATCATAATAAAATGATAGTTTATTTCTATTGTGCCTTTCATCGAAAAAAAATCCTCAAGGCACATCACACGAGTAAAATATGACATAAAAAAAACGAAAAAAAACCCTTCACACACAAAAAAAACCCAACCACATGTAAAAATCTCCAAAACCATTCCATGTGAACAACACAGTCACCCCCAAACAGCGAACTAGACCAAATCATCTACGTATTAAAAAAGACTAGGCTTTAAAGCATGCACAGGCAAAATGCACGCACACGAGCACGCACACACGCACGGTTACACACACACACACACACACACACACACACACACACACACACACACAGATACACACACGCATACACACATACACACACACATACACACACATACACACACATACACACACACACACACACACACACACACACACACACACACACACACACACACACACATACACACACGCACACACACATCCGTATTATATGTATGCATGTGTATGCACGCATATCCCCCACTCATCTACCCACCCACCCACCTACACACACAACACACACACACACACACACACACACACGAACGCGCACACACACACACACACACACACACACACACACACACACACACACACACAGATTCATACTACAATACGTATGCATGAATTTAAAAGTTTTAAGAGAAAATAAGAGATGAAAAGCAGACAATAAATTCTTATGCAGAAATTCTCATTCTTATGTTTAGTGCTGATGTCATTTTGCTTTCTGGCTCAATTTCACGCCTGCAAAATCAATGAACAAGTTCCCTGCGACACGGCAAAGTGACGTGGTCTCATAGTCTCCTTAGATTAATCGGACATTGCCATATGGGGGATATATTTCTGAACAAGAAAACTGTTTTTTCTGGTCAAAGTTGAGGGTTGTTGATATGTATAACTAATTAGGAATTACCATAATCTGACGACTCTGTCGCACACATTGGAAGGAAGGACAGAGGTCATTGATATATGTTCAATTTTGTGGTCATTAGCAGCAAAAAAAAACAAAAACACCAGTTGTATATACCGTAAATACCATAGTGATTTCTTTTCTCGTAGGCTGTCGTCTCCTTGATTTTGTTGCTTTTCTTTCTTAGTTATCTTCTGCTTTTTCTTTCTTCAACTTTCTTCTTCTTCTTCTTCTTCTTCTCTGTTGTTGTCATTGCCACAGTCTTCTTATTTTCTCTTTAAAGAAAATTGCCTCTCCTCTGTCTTCTTTTTCTTCTTCACCTGGGTTTCATCAGTCTGTTTCTCATTACATCACCACAGTTTCGGATCTTCTTCGTCTTCTTCTTCTTTTCGTTCATCTCAGTGGCTTTTGTGTTTTTGTACATATGTGCAAACTGAAGATTATGCGAAAAATAACTCCCAAATATGGGCGGGACATGAAATATAGCAGCAAAGGCACCAGCAGCAGAAATCGTAAATCAGTTTTAAGGGACAAAGCGAGCTCGTAATTTAATTAGGAGTAATGTAATATAACGGAGAAATGAATGAATGGATTGCTTAATGAATGAATGAATTGCTTAATGAATGAATGAATTGCTTAATGAATGAATGAACTGCTTAATAAATGAATGAATTACTAAATGAATGAATTAATAAGAAAATGAACAAGTAAACAAAGAGACAGATATATTGCTCGTTAAATAACTCACTGAATAACCAACGTGGTGAATAAAGTGAACACAGTCATAAATGAACAGACAAACACACAGATAAGCAGCAGCAACAACAGCACGAAAAGAGGAAGAGAAATAAACAGCATCCTGTGCAGTTTACTTCATCATCATTGAAGTTTTCAGTAACGACTGTTCTTCTTCCGTCCCTTATTTATTTCGATTATTCTTTCCGCCTTTCGTTCATCGTTGATAAAGATACAGAAATAACAGGTGGCGATGTGCTGACAACTTACCACACTGGTGTCATCATCAAAGCACACAGAAACTGTCAGCTGGCTGGATAAGCACGTTTCTTCGAGACTTTATATCAATACATTCGTAAGGTGTTGTTATATATATATATATATATATATATATATATATATATATTATTGTTGTGCTGTTTGGGTTTGTTATCGAAGACAGAGAAAGAGGGTGCAACTGATTAAAAAGAACACACACACACACACACACACACACACACACACACACACACACACACACACACACACACACACACACACACACACACACACATACACACACACATACACACACATACATACATACATACATACATACATACACACACACACACATACACACACACATACACACACACACACACACATACACACACATACATACATACACACACACACACACATACACACACACACACACACACACACACACACACACACACACACACACACATCAATCATAAAACTAGTAATCATAAGTATGATGGTAACACCGACTCCACAAGCAATCTCAGAACTGTCTTTATTTTCATTTTCAGACTGAAGCCGACTGAAGCCGGAAGAACAGGAACCTCCTCCACCACTACCACGCGACTGTCCGCTAGCATGCCTGTCTCACTCTAAGCAAACAGAATAAATCGAAAAAAAAAATAAAAATAAAAATAA
Source organism: Babylonia areolata (assembly GCF_041734735.1). Classification (NCBI taxonomy): domain Eukaryota; kingdom Metazoa; phylum Mollusca; class Gastropoda; order Neogastropoda; family Buccinidae; genus Babylonia; species Babylonia areolata. Next base: position 5,966,117 of record NC_134907.1, read on the forward strand.
AAAAACAAAAAAACACGATGTGTGCCCTGTTCCTCCTCCGACGAATTCTCTGCTGGCGACAGAATTCAGCCAAAAAAGACCAGAGTGCCCAAACAGACGGCAATCAACAGGAACAATAAGAAGAAACAGAGAAACAGACGGAGACACACGAAGAGTCCTACAGGACCTGTCTGGCGCCTGTCGTTACTCGGTACGTCTTGATGCTACAGCGCCACTCCTGTGCTGTCGTTCATGCATTGTGGACTCCTAAAAACGGGTCATTTGTAGTGTGCTCCAGCATGCAGAAACGTGTGCTGGCTGGCACGAGTGACTCGATATGGACAAGTAGAAAAAACGTGAAGGACGTGTCTATGTTCTTTCTTTCTTTCAGGTTTGCATTGTTTGCGCAGTGTAGGATGGGTGACGTCATCGCTCCTTGATTTATTCCAACTAATCGGGGTGCTGTGCGCATGCTCAGTGACAGACAATGTCATCATTGTCTTCCAAAGTAATGTGCTCATCATCGACATGCACGACACTTGCTAGTTAGCCGGTATCTTTCGTTTCGTTATCCCCGTACTGTCCAAGATATATTCGTTTTCTGTTTTTGTGTTTTTTTCCCCCCAGAAGAGGACTTGTCCTCTGAAAAGGCAGCATTTCGAAATGACAAGTGTTTTACTGTTCCTGGAATAAGAGGGATCCCGTTGTTAGCACGCGTCAAGAACTGAGGGCAGGGAAGTTTTAGCACGCAGTCGTAGACAGATGCTGGGCAAGGAAAAGCTAAGGCCGTTGATGTAATATCTCCCTTCAACCTCTTCACCACACAAACGAGGCTGTTCAGACGTTTCGTCAAACACAGTTGTGGAGAACGCAACGCAAGCCCCATACCTCATTAATGACTCAAGTCTCGTCAAATGACAGCGTTGTGCAGACAATTGTTTTAAAGGGTCTTCCTTTGTGGACAAGGAAAACTGATTCCATGCAAATTGATCGCGTCACATTTATTCGATTTTATTTTTGATTTTGTTTTATTGCTTGCTTTCCTAAAACAAAAATAGATAAATAAATGAATGATTAAAAAAAAGGGGGAGGGGATTATGCCAGCCGGTATTGCCCTTTGCCTCAGCGCTTTGAAGCGCTGCCCACGCACGGCAGATCTCTACCAGAAGACGAGACGTATGACGACTGAAAGTGATCCGCAACAACAACAGACACCGCTCGTATTTCATGTCGGTGGAAAATGGACGGACGTTAACTTCGTTCTGTAGAATGTTGTTTTGATGTCACAGAGGGTAGTTATTTTGTTGTCTTTTTCCCTGAACGTACAAACCTACTGTGGCTGTTAAAAAGAAACAAAAAAACGAACAGGTTTAAATATATATATATATATATATAAGACTGGTGGACAAAGAAACAAAGAAGAAGCAACTTACAGCATATCACTTCAGTGGCTGGAAAGGAACTTTGAATGGAAAGTAGACAACTGTAGCACGCACTGTTCTTCCTGACGTCTACTTTGGTTTCTCATTGAGAACAGCAAGGTGATCGTTTTCGGTCTTGTTATTTAACAAGCTGTAACAGACTTTGAAGATGTGATCTCCATTCCGAGACAAACACATTAGATATTGTGTTGACCTGTCAGGAAACAGTTTATGATAAGGTAAAAGTATTCATATTGCGCTGAATCGTTCGTAGAAACAAATTAGATCACTTTCACGACAGTCATTCATAAGCATGCATATTTCTGACATGTGAGGGAAGAAAGAAATGTAAACAGAATGTTGGATACATTGGAAACCAGAAAGAGGGAGCGAAGATGACAGCTAGAATGGAAAGTAGGAGGTTTGAAGGCCAGACTAGAAAGAGGGAGGTTTGAAGGCCAGACTAGAAAGAGGGAGGTTTGAAGACCAGACTAGAAAGAGGGAGGTATAAAGGCCAGACTAGAAATAAGTAGGTTTGAAAGCCAGACTAGAAAGAGGGAGGCTTAAAGGCCAGACTAGAAAGAGGGAGGTTTGAAGGCCAGACTAGAAAGAGGGAGGTCTAAAGGCCAGACTAGAAAGAGGGAGGATTGAAGGCCAGACTTGAAAGAGGGAGGTTTGAAGGCCAGACTAGAAAGAGGGAGGTTTGAAGGCCAGAGTAGAAAGAGGGAGGTTTAAAGGCCAGACTTGAAAGAGGGAGGTATAAAGGCCAGATTAGAAAGAGGGAGGTTTAAAGGCCAGACTTGAAAGAGGGAGGTTTGGAGGCCAGACTAGAAAGAAGGAGGTTTGAAGGCCAGACTTGAAAGAGTGAGGTTTAAAGACCAGACTTGAAAGAGGGAGGTTTGAAGGCCAGACTTGAAAGAGGGAGGTTTAAAGGCCAGACTTGACAGAGGGAGGTTTAAAGGCCAGACTAGAAAGAGGCAGGATAGAAGGCCAGACTGGAAAGAGGGAGGTTTAGAGACCAGACTTGAAAGAGGGAGGTTTGAAGGCCAGACTTGAAAGAAGTAAGTTTGAAGGCCAGACTTGAAAGAGGGAGGTTTAAAGACCAGACTAGAAAGAGGGAGGTTTAAAGACCAGACTGGAAAGAGGGCGGTTTGAAGGCCAGACTAGAAAGAGGGAGGTTTGAAGGCCAGACTTGAAAGAGGGAGGTTTAAAGGCCAGACTTGACAGAGGGAGGTTTAACGGCCAGACTAGAAAGAGGCAGGATAGAAGGCCAGACTTGAAAGAGGGAGGTTTAAAGACCAGACTTGAAAGAGGGAGGTTTGAAGGCCAGACTTGAAAGAAGTAAGTTTGAAGGCCAGACTTGAAAGAGGGAGGTTTAAAGGCCAGACTTGAAAGAGGGAGGTTTGAAGGCCAGACTTGAAAGAGGGCGGTTTGAAGGCCAGACTAGAAAGAGGGAGGTTTGAAGACCAGACTAGAAAGAGGGAGGTTTGAAGGCCAGACTAGAAAGAGGGAGGTTTGAAGACCAGACTAGAAAGAGGGAGGTTTGAAGGCCAGACTTGAAAGTAGTAGGTTTGAAGGCCAGACTTGAAAGAGGGAGGTTTAAAGGCCAGACTTGAAAGAAGTAGGTTTGAAGGCCAGACTTGAAAGAGGAAGGTTTGAAGGCCACACTAGAAAAAGGGAGGTTGAAAGGTCACACTAGAAAAAGGGAGGTTTAAAGGCCAGACTAGAAAGAGGCAGGATAGAAGGCCAGACTTGAAAGAGGGACGTTTAAAGACCAGACTTGAAAGAGGGAGGTTTGAAGGCCAGACTAGAAAGAGGCAGGATAGAAGGCCAGACTTGAAAGAGGGAGGTTTGAAGACCAGACTTGAAAGAGGGAGGTTTAAAGGCCAGACTTGAAAGAGGGAGGTTTGAAGGCCAGACTTGAAAGAGGGAGGTTTGAAGGCCAGACTAGAAAGAGGCAGGATAGAAGGCCAGACTTGAAAGAGGGAGGTTTAAAGGCCAGACTTGAAAGAAATAGGTTTGAAGGCCAGACTAGAAAGAGGGAGGTTTAAAGGCCAGACTTGAAAGAAATAGGTTTGAAGGCCAGACTAGAAAGAGGGAGGTTTGAAGGCCAGACTAGAAAGAGTGAGGTTTGTAGGGCAGTCTTGAAAGAGGGCGGTTTAAAGGCCAGACTGGAAAGAGGGAGGTTTAAAGACCAGACTTGAAAGAGGGAGGTTTGAAGGCCAGACTTGAAAGAAGTAGGTTTGAAGGCCAGACTAGAAAGAGGGAGGTTTAAAGGCCAGACTTGAAAGAAATAGGTTTGAAGGCCAGACTTGAAAGAGGGAGGTTTAAAGGCCAGACTTGAAAGAGGGAGGTTTGAAGGCCAGACTTGAAAGAAGTAGGTTTGAAGGCCAGACTTGAAAGAGGGAGGTTTAAAGGCCAGACTTGACAGAGGGAGGTTTAAAGGCCAGACTAGAAAGAGGCAGGATAGAAGGCCAGACTGGAAAGAGGGAGGTTTGAAGGCCAGACTAGAAAGAGGGCGGTTTAATGGCCAGACTAGAAAGAGGGAGGTTTGAAGGCCAGACTTGAAAGAAGTAGGTTTGAAGGCCAGACTTGAAAGAGGGAGGTTTGAAGGCCAGACTAGAAAGAGGGAGGTTTGAAGGCCAGACTAGAAAGAGGGAGGTTTGAAGGCCAGACTTGAAAGAGGGAGGTTTGAAGGCCAGACTAGAAAGAGGGAGGTTTGAAGGCCAGACTAGAAAGAGGGAGGTTTGAAGGCCAGACTTAAAAGAGGGACGTTCCAAGTAAAGACTTGAAAGAGAGGGTGGGGGATCGGGGTGGGGGTTAAGGCCAGACTTGAAAGAGCTTATTTGATGAAGCGAGAGAGGGAGTTCGTTTTAAGTAAAACAGTGTATTTAATCAGTATAACCTCTCTTCATCTTTCACAGAAGATGAATTGATCTTGATACAGTATTCAGAAAGAGTGTCTTTAGTTTTCTTCAAAAGTGACACATACTGTGTTGTCATGTCTGCGGCGACCCGTTGAATGATGCGGTTAGGACCGGCATAAACGTGACGCTTGTGTGTGTGTGTGTGTGTGTGTGTGTGTGTGTGTGTGTGTGTGTGTGTGTGTGTGTGTGTGTGTGTGTGTGCTTGTGTGTGTGTGTGTGTGTGTGTGTCTGTCTGTCTGTCTGTCTGTCTGTTTAACTGAACGTCTCTTGACCGTTCTCTTCTTCCTGTCAGCTGCAGATGTCCGTGGTGTTCGTTGCAAACAGAGCTGGAGTCTTTTTTGTTTTGTTTTCGCTTTTGTGTGGGTATGTTCCTGTTGTCCGCAAGACCGAGGGGGTTACCGTGCACCCCACCCCCACACCCCAGCCCCATCCTTGCCCCCTCCGCCCAGGAATGATGTAGACTAGTCTTAAAATGTTTTTCACGGTCTGATGAACTCATTTTTACATGTTCCCAAGAAAACAATTGGGACAACTCAGAGTTACTGCCCTTGGCACAAGGGTACCCTCTCTTGGCCCGGGTAATGAATTTAAGACAAGCTCAACTTCGAACCCTCATAAATCATATGTATATAAAGAAAACCATCACATATCATATGCTTTCTTTTTTAGTGGAGTCTTTTCTATTCGAATGAATAGCTAGAATTGAAATACTCATTTATTCTTTCACAATTAAGGCTTGTATTGGCCTATTATCAAATGTTCGACGAATTAACATAGAATTGTCCTGTTGTCTTATCTTATCACTTCAGTATCGCTCTTTCCGAAATCAGTTTTATACAGAAACCTGCAGGGGTTCTCTAGGAATCTTTTCAGTACGTTTGAATGAATATTTGACTCTTTGGGCAGTCACACTGCTCGAGTTGCTTCCCCTACCCCCAAAATGCTGTCCATGCGATATAGGAAGTCTGCAGGTTCCAGCAGTCACCGTCGACCTATATCTTGACTGACGCTTCTCAAACGGAAACTACAGCTGTTTGTATAAGAAATGTTAGTATTCATAATTCGTCGAAGATTTGATAGTAGGCCAATGCAAGCCTTCATTGTGAAAGAATAAATGAAGATATTTCAATTCTGGATATTTGTTCGTGTAGAAAAGACACTATTGAAAAAGAAAACGTACAATATGTGACGATTTTCTTTACATAAATATGATTTATTGGGGTCTAAATTTGCGTTTGTCTTGATTTTATTGACCGGGTTGCGAGAGGGTACCCTTGTGCCAAGGGCAGTAACTCTGAGTGCGTCTCAATTTTCTTGGAAACATGCGAAAATGAGTTCAGCAGACCCCGAAGAACATTTTAAGACTAGTCTACATCATTCCTGGGGAGCGGGTGCACAGCAACCCCCTCGGCCTTGCAGACTAATGAGTAGGCTGAACAAAGATAAAACAGTTTTCTTTTTTTTAGGTAACTGCGGAAACATGGCAGATCTGGGTACGTTTCCCAAAAGCCCAAATTTTTAGATTGCATGAACTTTACATGTTTACTGTTTTTTTTAAAAAGATCTGTTTTCTACCTAGATTTTTTTTTTTTTCTTCAAAGTAAACTGTGAGCGTCACAGAAGATTAGAAAAGACTGATGGCTGCTATAAAAAAAAAAAATTTTTAAATACTGGCTTCGTCGCCGCTTCGATAGCGTACTGAAGAATGGTTCATCTCTGACATTTACATCAAAATTGTCCATTAAAAAAATGTAGACTCCAGCTGATTTAACTGCTGTTCAGTAATGATGTTCCCGAGGTAGACATGTCTCGGGGTAGGGGTGGTTGTGGACGTGCAAGACTCCGCTGGCGGGCTGTCAAACCCGTGTTGTACGGATAGCCCGCGGTACTTTGTGATGCCTTCCTGGTAGACGTTATGGCTGGCCGGGTCACGGTGCCAGACAGCAGTAAATTGTACCGTCCTTCATTCTGCAACCTCCGAGGACACCGTAAAACAATGCACCATCAGCACTGATGACTGGCTTAAAGCAGACTGTTAGTACAAGTCACCAGAAAGAAAGTACGCAGCGTGTTGTACCGTTGGTGTAAAGAATCTCCCTGAATAATCTAGAACTTATTACACAGTGACAATACAACAGCCTATTGTGAATAAATTGCTTCATTGCCACAGACTCTGCATCGTAACAGCGACTGCTGATTCTGTATTGAGTGAGTGTCGGGATAAAAACGGAAAGCCTTCCAGAGGGAAAGGACGCTTCCTGTGCTTGTGATTTTTGCTGTTAAGTTTTCCTCCTCAGTCTGACAGCCTTGCGATAAAAGTGGCTATGTGGAGGAGGTTATTTTGGGAGTGTGGGGTGGGGTGGGGGGGTAAATGTCAGCGTGCGGAGGTAGATCATCGAGCTCAGTGGGGGAGATACGGGGGATAGAAAGAGAACCCCACTTCTTTTATGACCCCAAGTCAATTTGTCTACGTACTGGGAGACTCCGATGATGATTTTATCAAGAAATAATGAAAATGTCAAACGTATGTTTTGTCGACATTATCGCTAGTGTGGATTTTTTTCCTGAAATGCTGCTGTGGTTTCAAGAACGATAGTTAAACTGGCAAACTGAGGTGTTTAATCAAAATATTGAACATAAAATATAACAGGGGCTTTCAATAGCTTTCCTTCTTCAACAGATCACACAATGACCGTATACCACAGCCTGTTGTGGATAAAGTCTCTTCTCTTCTGACTATATAGTGTACAGAATCAGGACAGTGAAATCATGTCACAAGGTATCGTTCAAAGCCACAACTGAACAACAGCGTGGAGCTGTCTGGAAGTCTATGCCACATAACTTCCCACAGTCCTTGCTGAGTGAATCAGTCCCGAGATACTATTGTGGTAGTGCTTACACTGCATTGTCAGATGTCAAGACGTCCAAGTTTGTTTGTTTCAGAACACAAACACTCAGTCGATGTGTTGGGCTGAAAGACCGTCTTGAAACTGTTCTCACCAGAGCAGCTGGCGAATTTCGTGGTGCAGTTTTTCGAGAGAAAACAGTCTGCAGACGCATTGATAAGTACAACACACACACACACACACGCGCGCGCGCGCACACACACACACACACACACGCACGCAAGCACGCACGAAAACACGCACGCACACGCACACACACACGCACGCACGCACATAAGCACGCACGCACGCACGCGTGCTCCCGCACGCACACACACACACACACACACACATACACACACACAAACAAACAAACACACGAGCGCGCGTGCGCATAAATGCACACATACACACATGCACGTCAAACTGCAACAGCAGCAACCACGGCAAAACTGTTCTCACAATTCTTACTTGTGTAGTTGAGTCTCTGAAAAATACTGTCAGAGAACTGCTGCCTTTGCTGACACAGTGCCAGGGAACTGACGACTTACCACGCTGATCTGATGGCTGACCCATCTGTGGCCACCTGTGCTTTCAACAGCGGAGATAAAAATATAAATCATTGCGACTCCAAACAATGGCAAGAAAGTACAGAGTTTGCGGTTGAATGACATTCCACGAACAATACAGCTAGAGAAAGAATAATTTTCATCAAACATCCTTCTCAAACGCTTCAAAATAAACATCCTATACGAATGCTTCAAGACAAACATCCCTTTCGAGCGTATCAAAATTATTACCCTTTATAAAAGATCCAAATAAACATCCTCTTCGAACGGAACAAAATCAACACCGCAGTGAATGAATGAACGCTCCAAATTAAACATCCGCTGCGAGTGCTTCGAAATAAGGACAAATGGAAACTGAGATGTTGGAATGAAACTGTGTTCCATCACGATCTCTCACAAAAGCGGCTACAGAAGCCTAGTATACTGCTGGCGAAATCGTTTCCACAAACGCTGAAATAAACATCTGAAGACTGGGACATCATTTTGTGACGAATAATTCTCCTCAGGCATGATGGAGTTGAAGCAAGAACAAGATTCTGTGGTCATCCAGATTGTGCTGTGTGTTATTTGTTTCTGGTTGTCATCTGATTATTCTTTGTTGCAGTTCTTTTGTGATTAACAGATATATATCCTGATATTGCCAGAATCATTGTTCTATCATGTTGTAATCATTTACTTTTGACGGTAACAGACTGTAACAGTAGCTGCCTGCCAATGAAGCTGTCTCAGTGCACTTCCCTTGATACCAAAACTTCACCGTTATCAAATCTCGTTTGTTTCCATTAATTGTTTCTTTGTTGTTATTGCCAGTGACTACATCTTCTTACTGTGCCAGTCCAAGACCAAAGGAACTGACAACGGAATTCTTTCCTTGAGCGTCTCGCTGAAACGGATATTCTTGAGAACCCATGCCCACCTGACGTTTGCAGTCATTTAACTGGAATCGATATTTTTCAGTGCTGGCTTTCAACTCGCTTCCTCCAGCGCCCATTTGACGTCATTTCCCGGAGACAGCTGCTCTCCCTTCAACGTCTGAGCACTGTGGGATACACCCTCCACGTCACGCTGCTGACTGCGAGGGTGGGCACGTCTCGTTCACTTCCGTTCAGTTATGCTTGTCGTTTTTAACCACTTTGCTTCTGCCAAGTGCAGACTGGTTCCTGCAATCATTCCTGCAGTTTCTTACGCACTTGGTGTTTGCATGTCTGAATCGCCAGCTTTCAGTTAGTTCTATGATTGTTGATCACTTCGCTTTTGCAAAGACCACCAAAAACTACATTGTGTTTTGTTCTGCAGACGCCCAGAGCAGTTGGGAATCAGCACAGAAGAGCAGTTGTGATAGTGACGTGGACTGGTGGAGAGAGCTTCTTGCGGGCAGCACGTGACCACAGACACGTAAAACATCAACTAACTGCACGTTGTCGCTCACGGAAATGACTGAGAGCGATAAGCACATAGAGTGAACTAATATTTAATGAAATCAATGAATGCATAAATGCATAAGGTTAATCGGTTAGTTAATAATTACGATACAAATTAGGAGAAATGCGTCAATCTATCAAGTAATTAACCAGAAAGAGCAAGATGATTCAAACTAATACATAACTCATATATAGGCCAGCTAGCTAAATATCTAGCTAACTAACTAACCAAGGAAATGACAATGAGAATTAAGAATGAACATGAACGCCTCTCAATAAAGTATCCAATCGGAAAGAGCGTAAATAATTGAACGAATAAACAACTAATACCTATCTAACTGCCAACCTACTTACCTACCGGCCCAACCAACCAACCAATGTCCAGCAGAATACAGAACTAAATAACAAAGAAACTAACAGACCCAAACGTTATTAAAAAATAAAATTAAAAAAATCTAAAGCCTCCCACCACGAAGAAGGACCCGGGCAAAATGACGTCCCCCAACGTCAGTGCAGAAGACACACTGGAAGTGTCGCTAAACGCCTCCCTGTCCATCCTCACCACCCTCATGAACCTGGACAACGTCACTGCTACGTCAGGCTACGGGGTCAGCGGTGGCGGTGCTGGTGGGGGTGAGCCGTTGGTCATGCAGAGGGAGGAGGAGGGGGAAGCGCTTCACTGCAACACCAA
>NC_134907.1:5978509-5993509 GCF_041734735.1 Babylonia areolata
AAACTGCAACATTCGAGTATATGAGAAAAACAAAGATAAACGTATATGATGATAAATGTATAGCTACATCACTTTGATTCAAAACGTTACTGTCTGCTGTCAAGGACTCCAGACTGCTGGAGGAGATGTCACGGAAATGCCGTGTAAATTGTGACGAAAAACGTGATGCTGAAAACGACTGGAATAACTGATCTCTATGTATTCATATAAAACAAACCCAACCCTAATACCAAATTGAAACGGTTTCAAATAAGAATAATCCGTTAATGCTTAGGAGCAAATGCGAATTTGAAGAGAATGGGATTAATCGATGGTGACAAATGTAACATTTGCCACACTGCCAAAGACGGCATTGATCACATTGCTCAGCAGGTCAGAAATTCCTGGCACGACTTTGTTGGAGTGGTGAATTAACTCTCTCCATACGAACGGCGAAAGAGACGACGTTAACAGCGTTTCACCCCAGTTACCACCATCAAAATATTGCAAGAGGAAGGCTCTTATACTGAAGAGGTGAATGTTGACAAAGAATACCACAATTCTTACGACGGAAGCTAAAGGTTGACACCCACTGGACATCCGAGGGGTTTGTGTAGAGGAGAAGAGAGGACTGGCCGTACTGAGTGAGTTAAAGATGTATGAATGCTTATGACATGCAGTTGACAAAAAGCCTTGGTATTCTTGGATTCGATCGACATATTCGCAATGATGCCATTTTCTTCTTGGTGGCAAAATAGTTTTATATCCGTATATAATGAACTGGATGGTCCTCTTTCATTAGAATTTCTAGCACAGGTATAAAACAGAATACACAGCACGATTAGCCTTATGATATTAGGATGGTGTCTTTTATTTGTGTGCGTGCGTGCGCATGTGTGCGTATGTATGGTGGGTTGTGTGTGTGTGTGTGTGTGTGTGTGTTCTTGACACAGCTTGTGGTCAGTGCACGTGCAGCACAGAGTCCGTCACCGTGTCTGTTGTTTGACCAGGTGATGGTGCCCTACACGTGGATCCAGAATTTCCTCCGCGGCATCGTCCCCGTCTTCATCCTCATCTACCTCAACGCGCGGATCATCAACATCCTGCGAAAGGAGCGCATCAAGGGCAAGAAACTCTCCTCGCGCAACAGGATCACCCTGATGCTGATCGCCGTCATCGTGGTGTTCATCGTGTGCATCACGCCGGACGCCATCATGTCCACCTTCGTGGGCAAGGGCTACGTGGAGGAGGACAACATGGTGAAGGGGGTCCGGGAGATCACGGACGCTCTGCTGGCGCTCAACTCAGCCATCAACTTCGTGCTGTACTGCACGCTCAGTCTGGTGTTCCGCAACACCTTCTGCAAGATGTTCTGCTCCAGCAGCTTCGCCCGCATGCAGCGCAAGAGCAGCAAGTGCGTGATGCGGAACGGGGAGGACGGGGGAGGGGGGACCCAGCTGCAGATCAGTGTGTACGAGAGGGAGTCACACCCCGCCGAGGAGGATGGAATGTGAAAAAACGGTGAGGGAGGGGGTGGGGGAGAGGGGGTGGACGGTTGGGGCAGAGATGTGGAAAACAGTTTCAAAAGGCGGGGATGGAAGGGTGGGGGTGGGAGAGGATGGTGGACGGTGGTGGTGATTGGGATGTAAACACAGGTTTCAAGACGGGGAGACTGGGGTGGGGTGAGAGGAAATGAGGACTGTCCGTTCAACGCTTGCTGACTTCACAAAGAATATACCGCACAGGGGAATGAACGCCGCCACCCATGTGCACACGAAAAATTCGGTGGTGCACTCCATGCATGGCTGGTAAGCGGTGACATCATCAACACCCTCCACCTGTCACCGTGCATGGCTGGTAAGTGGTGACATCATCAACACCCTCCACCTGTCACCGTGCCTGGCTGGTAAGTGGTGACATCATCAACACCCTCCACCTGTCACCGTGCATGGCTGGTAAGCGGTGACATCATCAACACCATCCACCTGTCACCGTGCATGGCTGGTAAGTGGTGACATCATCAACACCCTCCACCTGTCACCGTGCATGGCTGGTAAGTGGTGACATCATCAACACCCTCCACCTGTCAGCCACCCCTGTTCTGATCTGACAGGATCTCGAGGCCTCACCAGCAATGGTCAGAAGTCTGCTCTTGTTTTTCATCTGCAGCATGTGCTTCTTGACACTGACAGACACTGTTGGGTAGAGTGGTGAGGGGAGTGATGAGTGGTGAGTGGGGTATGGTGGGTGAGGGGAGGTATGGGAGCTGAGGGGAGGTATGATGGGTGAGTTTAATGATGAGGAGTGAGGGGAGTGATGAAGGGTGAGGGGAGTGATGAGGGGTGATGTTTATAATGAGGGATGAAGGGCGGGATGAGATTTGAGGGGAGTGATGAGGGTTAGGTTAATGATGAGGGTTGAGGTTAATTATGAGGGGTGAGGGGAGTGATGGGTGAGGTTAATGATGAGGGGCGAGGGTGGGATGAGGAGTGAGGTTAATAATGAGAGGTGAGGGGAGTGATAAGGGGTGAGGGACGGGATGAGGGGTGAGGTTAATGATGAGGGGTGAGAGGCAGGATGAGGAATGAGGGACGGCATGAGGGGTGAGGGGAGATGAGGGATGAGGGGCTGGATGAGGGGTGAGGGGCGGGATGAGGCCTGACCAGGTGAGGAAACTAAAAGTTGGGTAAAATTTGATTCTGAAACAGGACAATCACTATTCACTCTTATCCCCTGTTTTCAATTCTTGATTGGAAGCGTATTCCTCCCCTGTTTGAGACAGGGCTGGAAAGTTAATGTGCAAATATAATATTGGATAAATATTTACTGATTTAACAACTATGTTCAATGAACATTTCAAACTTTGTGATGAACATTAGTTATAGATATGTATGTCAAATTACACGTTGCATGGTTGTGAAACTGCATAGCTAGCTGAAGAACGTCCTGCATGAGAAGGGTTTGGGGTGGATGAACAGAAACGATCTCGATGTGTGTTCACTGATTGGGAATCATCAGTCCCAATGCATTCATTTAATTACGTTTCGTAGGAAACAGAGTTTTTTTTAAGTATATGTCGGTTTATGTATGTGTGTATATATATACACCTGTGTGTGTGTGTGTGTGTGTGTGTGTGTGTGTGTGTGTGTGTGTGTGATATTGAAATTGTAAAAACAACTTAATTAGAACCGCACGAATAAATGAATCAGAACTGCTGCATGCTGATTATGAAACAGTACAGCTGGGGAATTCTGCGAAATGTGTTTGAACAAGTTTTCTTTTCAGATTTAAATTGGTGGTATGAAAATGTTTATTGATCTGCAACATCGTCCATTCAGATTAATAATGTTACCCGAGTGAGTGCAGAGAGAAAACGAGAAAATGTAGCACTGGTTACCCGTGCAGGAACGTCACAGACTGACAGCAGTTTACAATTCAGCTGGTGCAGGTTGACATGAGGTGTTTCCATTGTACTGAATGGTATGGTTCCTCATGTTTTGTCACAAGGTTTATCTGTGTGAAATTTGGGTGGCTTCTGTCGTTTTATCTGCCTTTTTATAAGTATCAAATTGGGTTTCTCCTACATAATTTTGCCATGGACACGTCTTTTGATGTTGCGGGTTTTTTTACGTGCGCAGAATGCATGCTGCACATGGGACCTGGGTTTATCATCTCATCAGATAGACCAGATCACCAATTAAGATAGTGGAGGGTTGGGGTGGGGAGGGGAGGGGGGGGGGAGTAAAAATGCCGGTCCGGATATGGGATTCGTACCACTGTTCTAAAAATAGATGAGCAGCTCATTGGCCAAGAAAGCTGAAGCCAGCTGGACGCCAATCGTTACTCGTATCCAGCTGTCAGTCCGTTGAGAAGCTGCCTACTAACTAGTGGTAGTTTCTGAACTGTAACCGTGTATCTTCGATGAAATCGTGTTATGCTCGCCCCCACGACATGCCAAATGTTGTGTCTTGATTGAAATCTGTCAATGGTTTATTTTATTTAACAGTGCAGTGACACGTAGCGCAAACTTGCTGTGGAGGCACACACAGGAATGTCAGCTTAACTAACGCCGCGAGCAAGTGAAAGCTTGGTGTGAAACCAGCTGAGCGCTCGGCTACATACATGAAGTTACTGCTTTGCGCTATACTGACACGAGTAGCAACATGGCTGATTGACACTTCCGGTGGCTTCAAAGTGACAAAGCCACAAAGCGATTCTGACTCCAGTGTTGATGAGGCATCTGTGAGTAACAACAACAACAACAACAACAGACAAGTCTCAGTGTTTCTTCCAGCCTCTCTGACGACTGGTGGTTTATGGACCCCTTTGACATCTTTGAACTTGAACCTTGATGAAATGAGATCAGTCTGGCATGAGTGAAAGGCACATACTGCGTTTTGTACATCTACACAACACAGGGACAGTGTTGTTGAAACTGGGTGATTGGTGTTGATACGTTGCGTACTGAAATTAGGGCATTGGTTTTGGTATATTGTGAACTTGAATCAGGACACTGGTTTTGGTACATGCTGCATTGAAAGTGGGACACTGGAGTTTGTTCTTCCTGCACTTCAGCGCGGATACAGATACACTGGGGTTGGGGCATTCATCGATGAAATGAGACAGAGGTTTTAGTACATTATGTACTGAACTGAAACAGTAGTGTTGACCCATTTTATGCTGAAACTGAGGCAGTATTTTGGTACATCTCCACCAAAACAGACAGTGGTATTGGCACATTATGTACTGAGACTGTGTTGGTTTATTCCACACTGAAACTAGGACATTGGCGTTGGTGCATTCTATACCGAATCAGAATCTGCATTGCAATTAGCACAGCGGGGTAGGTACATTATGAACTTAAACTGGGACATTGGTGTCAGTACATGCTGCCCTGATACAGGGATAGTGGTGCTGGTACAATCCGAACTGATTATGGTACAGTGAATTTAGTTGAAGGCAACGTTGGCACAAGAACAGTAAGGCTGAAATTTGGTACATCTTGCATGTAAACTATTTCAGCGAGTTGGTATATCTGCCTGAAAAGTAATCAGATGGCATTGGTACATTCGCATTAAAACTATCTAGTGGTGTTGGTACACCTGTACTAAAAGTGATCTGATAGTATTTGTAAATTTGCACAAAAAGTGATCTGACGGCATTGGTAAATCTGCACTGAAAGTGATCTTGTGGTGTTGGTGCATCTGCACTAAAAGTTATCTGATGGCGTTTGTAAATCTGTACAGAAAGTGATCTTATGGCTTTGGTAAATCTGCACTGAAAGTGATCTTGTGGTGTTGGTGCATCTGCACTAAAAGTTATCCGAAGGCGTTGGTGAATCTGCACTAAAATTGTCTGGAGATGTCGGTTCAGCAGAAACTCATACAGTTGTGTTGGTAAGTGACGCAGTACTTTCTGCTCCAAAAATGGTAACTTGTATTTGTTCATACTGCACACAAAAAAGCATGCTACTGATCTGATACATTCTGCACTGAAAGCAGTGCAGTTACTTTGGTATGTATGCACCAAGACTAATTGAGTGGTATTAGCACGTTCTGTTTTGAAACTGACACAAAGGCGGTGGTGCATGTTCTCAACGCTGAAACGACAGTGCTGATACTTGATGCAGTGGAATTGATACAGTAGCAACGGTCCATTCTGCAATGGAACGAATATACTGGCACCTCTCCACCTCACACTTTGCTGATGTTTTCTACTGTTTCGTCACATGAGCACATTACCGTGTGCTTTCTGTGTTCTCAGATCAGTCAGTTGGACAATGTGACTGGGCTTTTTCATTCCATGGTGAGTGGGGTTCTCACATCCATGGGTGAACCTCTTAAAATCTACGCGAATGAGTCTGTATCATTTTGCTGAGCGCCATCGTGGATGAGACTCAATACATATGTGAGTGAGGCTACAGATGAGGCTTATACATTGTATGTGATTGAAGCTTTTACGTTCTGCACAGAGTGATGTTACTACATTTTGCATAAGTATTACTTTTACTTTGTATGTGAGTTCGCTTTGTAGCATTCAACATGATTGAGTCCTTTTACATTTAATGTGAGTGAGAGTCTGAACATTCTGCTGACAGCGGAGCCCCGACATTGAACTTGAGTGGGGCTTGTACAGTCAGTGTGGGTGAGATTCTTTACACTCTGCAGAAAATGGGTAAAAAACATTGGCCGTGGATGAGTTTGTTTGTTTGTTTCGTTCTACTTTACTGAGTGGAACTCTTACATCATACACAAGCGGGGCTTTCACATTCTGTGTGAACAAGACATTTAAATTCTAAGTAAGTGTTGTTGTTGTTGTCTTCATTTTGGTAAGTATTTTTGTTTATATATATATATATATATATATATATATATATATATATATATATATATATTCTGCGCCGGTGACGCTTTCAAATTCTACATGAGTGAGGCACTTGAACTTTATATGAAGGAGGCTTTACTTTATACGTTTTGAATGGTGATTTCACATTCTGAATGAACAGGCATTTTGCATTCTAAGTGAATGGGGATTCTACATTCAACATGACTGAGGATTTTACATTCTAAGTGAATGAGGCTTTTGCATTTTTTACGTGAGTGAAGATTTTATATTCTCCTTGAGTGAGGATTTAGGATCTTACATTCTCCTTGAGTGAAGATTTTACATTCTACGTGAGTGAGGATTTTACATTCTCCTTGAGTGAAGATTTTACATTCTACGTGAGTGAGGATTTTACATTCTCCTTGAGTGAGGATTTTACATTCTATGTGAGTGAGGATTTTACATTCTACGTGAGTGAGGATTTTACATTCTCCTTGAGTGAGGATTTTACATTCTATGTGAGTGAGGATTTTACATTCTACGTGAGTGAGGATTTTACATTCTCCTTGAGTGAGGATTTTACATTCTATGTGAGTGAGGATTTTACATTCTACGTGAGTGAGGATTATACATTCTATGTGAGTGAGGATTTTACATTCTACGTGAGTGAGGATTTTACATTCTATGTGAGTGAGGATTTTACATTCTACGTGAGTGAAGATTTTACATTCTATGTGAGTGAGGATTTTACATTCTACGTGAGTGAAGATTTTACATTCTCCTTGAGTGAGGATTTTACATTCTACGTGAGTGAGGATTTTACATTCAACATGACTGAGGATTTTACATTCTAAGTGAATGAGGCTTTTGCATTTTCTACGTGAGTGAGGATTTTACATTTTCTACGTGAGTGAGGATTTTACATTCTCCTTGAGTGAGGACTTAAATTCTATGTGAGTGAGGATTTTACATTCTATGTGAGTGAGGATTTTACATTCTACGTGAGTGAAGATTTTACATTCTCATTGAGTGAGGATTTTATTTTACATTCTCCTCGTGTGAAGGTTTTACATACAGAGTGAGAATTTTACATTTTAAGTGAGTCTGGATTTTGCATTGACGTGAACGATGTTTTGTTGTTGTTGTTGTTGCTTTTGGAGGGGTAGGGGTTTTTTGGGTTGTTTTTTTTTACAGTATACGTGAGTGGGATATTCCATTCGTCATGAAAGAGGCTTTGATGTTTTGCGGAGAATGAGGATCGTACATTAAACACAGGCGGGACCCCACGTTACATTTTACGTGCATGCTTCTCTGGCATTGAATGTGGCTGAGGATTTTACATTTCACATGAAACAGCCTGTTGCTGTCAATCTTCATGAGACTCTCTCGTTGTTCCTAAATGGGACTTTACAGTCTACACTACACATGGCTGTCATACTGCATGGTGACCAGGTCTGTCAGTTTTGTCAAGAACTAGTCTTGTTTGTCGGTAATGATCCATCTACGAACATCCCACAGTGATTGACGTTGCTTGAAAAAAAGAACAGACGTTGGTTCGTCCTAAATGGAGATTGATACAGAAAACGTTAACTCCTTGACCACTGAGCCTTAATGAAGCCAGATCAGTATGGCACCAGGCTGAAGTGCGGTCATTGTGTTTTGTACACTTATCAATGAAGTGACTGGTTTTGTACACTTATCAATGGCGTGACTGGTTTTGCAGAACAAATTCCAAGGGGAAATCCAGATCAAGAATGGTGACATCCTGACCTGTAAGCTCTGTCTTATCACAGTGAGGTGACAGCCCTTCACTGACATCCTGACCTGTAAGCTCTGTCTTATCACAGTGAGGTGACAGCCCTTCACAGACATCATGACCTGTAAGCTCTGTCTTATCACAGTGAGGTGACAGCCCTTCACTGACATCATGACCTGTAAGCTGTGCCTTATCACAGTGAGGTGACAGCCCTTCAATGACATCCTGACCTGTAAACTCTGTCTTATCACAGTGAGGTAACAGCCCTTCACTGACATCCTGACCTGTAAGCTCTGTCTTATCACAGTGAGGTGACAGCCCTTCACTGACATCCTGACCTGTAAGCTCTGTCTTATCACAGTGAGGTAACAACCCTTCACTGACGTCCTGACCTGTAAGCTCTGTCTTATCACAGTGAGGTGACAGCCCTTCTTTGAAGTCCTGACCTGTAAGCTCTGTCTTATCACAGTGAGGTAACAACCCTTCACTGACGTCCTGACCTGTAAGCTCTGTCTTATCACAGTGAGGTGACAGCCCTTCATTGACGTCCTGACCTGTAAGCTCTGTCTTATCACAGTGAGGTAACAACCCTTCACTGACGTCCTGACCTGTAAGCTCTGTCTTATCACAGTGAGGTGACAGCCCTTCACAGACATCATGACCTGTAAGCTCTGTCTTATCACTGTGAGGTGACAGCCCTTCACTGACATCATGACCTGTAAGCTCTGTTTTATCACAGTGAGGCGACAGCCCTTCATTGACGTCCTGACCTGTAAGCTCTGTCTTATCACAGTGAGGTGACAGCCCTTCACTGACATCCTGACCTGTAAGCTCTGTCATATCACAGTGAGGTGACAGCCCTTCACTGACATCCTGACCTGTAAGCTCTGTCTTATCACAGTGAGGTGACAGCCCTTCACTGACATCCTGACCTGTAAGCTCTTATCTTATCACAGTGAGGTGACAGCCCTTCACTGACATCCTGACCTGTAAGCTCTATCTTATCACAGTGAGGTGACAGCCCTTCACTGACATCCTGACCTGTAAGCTGTCTTATCACAGTGAGGTAACAACCCTCACTGCATATTGGTTAGCAGCAGTCAAAGGGTTAACAATGGATGAAGAAGTCAGCTGTGAAGGAGGTTGGGGTGGTTTCCTTTATGCGCAAGTGAATGAATGTTGTTAAAAATCCACGGTGTTACAACTATTACAGAAATAAATCAAGGTGTTGTGTCGTGGGGAAGGCACTTTTCTCTGATTTTCCTCACTCCGCCCAGGTGTGAACGTGCACCTGGCCAGCTGGTGAAGCGTGAACGGCGGCTCGTGAGGAATGGGTCCCATTTTCCGAGCCCAGCCCTGTACAGAGTGAATTTGAATTCACTACCCGATGACCTCAAAAGACTGTGGAGCCTGTAACCTTTGCTGCAGGCAGTTTACTTCGAGTCATTGTGTTACAGCACACAGTTCGTGATGTCAGTACGCAGTTGACTGAAGCTGGAAATGGTTTAAATAATCTTTAATTATTCAACAATACACATGATTACAATGCAATGAATGACAAAAGAGCATCAACAAGCTTAACGCTTATACTGTGCTCACAACGTTGCACTTCAATTTTATCATGACGGCTGATGAACCATATTATGACTGGAAATCCATTTTCTACAGTGTGTCAAAGTCGAACAATCTTTCTGCATTGACAGGAACTGCCTGGTACATTTTACATTGAATGACGCTGTCGGTTTTTACAGCAAAAAAGAGAAGGTACGGGAAACACGTGCTTGTGTTCATCAGCAATATTTGCATGTGTGTTGTGTTTTTTTCTTTTCTTTTTTTGTTGTTGTTTTTTTTGTTTTGTTTTGTTTTTTGTTTGTTTCTGTGTTTTGTTTTTCTCTGATAGTCAGAAAACCACATTTAACGAGGTTATCACATTCGTCAAATATCACATTTTGTGAAAAAAAAACTTAAAATGAAATTGTGTAAATTGTATTATGTAATAACAGTGTGTGGTATGTTGTACAATACATTGTGTTGATTACATTTCATATGAATGGAGACACGTCCACTCTTCAATACAACAGGTATTGTCTGTGGTAAGTTTGGTGATTCCTGTACGACGTGCAGCGATACTGCAAGACAACTCTACAGTTTGTTTTCCTACATTCTGCATTGAAGACATGTATTTTACAGTGACTGAGACCAGAACGTTCTATTGTGAGTGAAGCCAAAACGTACACGAATCACTGTTATACTCAGTTGTGGATCTGGAATACCGGTGTAGCCGTCTATACGCACCCCCGTTGGTTTTTAGCCCAGAGTCAAATATGCTGGCCCAGGTGAGTCCCGGGCCTAAAATTTCCTGGCGGGTCAACTTGATCTGGTCAGAACTGACTCTTTCCTTGTTGGGTTTCACGACCCCGCCCCTCTGTCATGGATACAGGCGGCGCCATGGCAGAGCGGGAAAGGCGCTGGACTTGTGATCCAGTCGTCAGGGTTTGATCCCCTGTTTCGGCATGGTGTCGTGTCTTTGGGAAAGGTACGCTACTCCGATTTTCCTCACTCCACGTTGGAAGGAGAGGACTGGGCCCCGCCATGTTGTGCCGAGCCCTGAACACAGTGGTCATGGATTCACTGCCCCGTGGCCGCGGGCTATGGGACACTTTTTTTTATGCTAACTTAAAATCATCTCCAGGGTACCTTTGGCCCAGGTAGAGCCAATACAGGCCATGGAAGCACAACTGCCTCACGTTTGCTTCCGTTCAGTGCTAATGGAGAAATGGGGGCCGAGAGTCAGTGAAGGGCAGCCCAGGTACCTTTGTTCGAGGCCAGCCCACAGTGACCCGCAGCAGGGGTAGTTGTGGTTGTTGCACCTGAATCGATATATTCTGTACAAATACAGGTGCGCTTTTCTGGACCGATGACACCGTTTGATACTGGTTTAGAATTTTCTGTATCAGTATCGGTATCAGTATCAGTACTTGCAAAGGCAGGATATTTTCTTAAGTTAAGATTTTATTGGATGTTGAAATGCCAGTCATGAAATTAATATGTTCGTTTGTGTCTGACAGTTTATGCTTGTATACTGGTCATTTCTGAAATGTAATATGTATACATTGGTGTCATTGTAACTGAATAATTGATACATTGTATCATGTGTAATATATTATTCTACTCTGATATACTGGGCGTCAATGTGCTTAACATTCATGTTGGTATATTTATGTATGTGGATTGAATTGTTGAGTGTGGTGCTCTCTACGGTGGCATCAGGCTAATATGTACTTATACCTAGTACATTCAACACTCTACATTTATACATTGGACGTCAAAATTTTGGACATCCACATTCTATCTGATATGTACACTTCATCGCTGGATCTGATAAGTTATACAGGGAAAGCAGTAGAACTAAGCGTCTGTTTATTCATGTTCGTATGTCTGTCTGAAACCTATGTAATTTATAATTTTATGATGTATATATTTCTGCTGCGTAATGTGCACTCAATTGTAGGTCTCGTGTGTTGTGCATTGGCATCAGTATAATTATACGCTTTGATGTATAATCACGTCTTACACCTCTCTCTCTCTCTGTGTGTATCTCTGTGTCTTTGTCTCTCTATCTCTGTATCTGTCTCTATTCACATTCTCCATCTGTATCTCTGTATCACTGTGTCGGTCTCTGTTTCTCTGTCTCTCTCTCTCTCTCTTTGTCTCCCCCTGTCCCTCTGCCTGCCTGTATGTCTGTCTCCCCCCCCCAAGCCCCCACCCCTCTCTCTCTCTCTCATTCTTTCTCTCAGTTGTAACTGGAAACTAAAAAGAGCATATGTGGTTTGACAAAGAATGTAGGCAAGAAAGGAACTCACTCCGTCAGAGTTTGAGAAACAATTATAAAATTCGTGTGTGTGTGTGTGATTAAAAAATGCTGAAGAGAGTTACCGCGTCTTCCTATCATCGTCCCTCACCAAACCCCTGCCCCTCCCCAGCTCTCTCATCACCAAACCAGCAATATGTTTATTACAGTCACACACAACTCTCTCATCACCAAACCAGCAGTATGTTGATCACAGTCACACACAACTCTCTCATCACCAAACCAGCAGTATGTTTATCACAGTCACACACAACTCTCTCATCACCAAACCAGCAGTGTGTTGATCACAGTCAGACACAGCTCTCTCATCACCAAACCAGCAGTATGTTTATCACAGCAGACACAACTCTCTCATCACCAAACCAGCAGTATGTTGATCACAGCAGACACAACTCTCTCATCACCAAACCAGCAGTATGTTGATCACAGTCAGACACAGCTCTCTCATCACCAAACCAGCAGTATGTTTATCACAGTCAGACACACCTGTCTCATCACCAAACCAGCAATATGTTTATTACAGTCACACACAACTCTCTCATCACCAAACCAGCAGTATGTTTATCACAGCAGACAACTCTCTCATCACCAAACCAGCAGTATGTTTATCACAGCAGACACAACTCTCTCATCACCAAACCAGCAGTATGTTGATCACAGTCAGACACAACTCTCTCATCACCAAACCAGCAGTATGTTTATCACAGCAGACAACTCTCTCATCACCAAACCAGCAGTATGTTGATCACAGTCAGACACAGCTCTCTCATCACCAAACCAGCAGTATGTTTATCACAGTCAGACACAACTCTCTCATCACCAAACCAGCAGTATGTTTATCACAGCAGACAACTCTCTCATCACCAAACCAGCAGTATGTTTATCACAGCAGACAACTCTCTCATCACCAAACCAGCAGTATGTTTATCACAGCAGACACAACTCTCTCATCACCAAACCAGCAGTATGTTTATCACAGTCAGACACAACTCTCTCATCACCAAACCAGCAGTGTGTTGATCACAGACACAGCTCTCTCTCATCACCAAACCAGCAGTATGTTTATCACAGTCAGACAACTCTCATCGCCAAACCAGCAGTATGTTGATCACAGTCAGACACAACTCTCTCATCACCAAACCAGCAGTATGTTGATCACAGTCAGACACAGCTCTCTCATCACCAAACCAACAGTATGTTTATCAAAGTCAGACAACTCTCATCGCCAAACCAGCAGCATGTTGATCACAGTCAGACACAACTCTCTCATCACCAAACCAGCAGTATGTTTATCTTAGTCAGACACAACTCTCTCATCACCAAACCAGCAGTATGTTTATCACAGTCAGACACAACTCTCTCATCACCAAACCAGCAGTATGTTGATCACAGTCAGACACAACTCTATCATCATCAAACCAGCAGTATGTTTATCACAGTCAGACACAACTCTCTCATCACCAAACCAACAGTATGTTTATCACAGTCAGACACAGCTCTCTCATCACCAAACCAGCAGTATGTTTATCTCAGTCAGACACAGCTCTCTCATCACCAAACCAGCAGTATGTTTATCAGTCACACACAACTCTCTCATCACCAAACCAGCAGTATGTTGATCACAGTCAGACACAACTCTCTCATCACCACACCAGCAGTGTGTTGATCACAGTCAGACAACTCTCTCATCACCAAACCAGCAGTATGTTTATCACAGTCAGACACAACTCTCTCATCACCAAACCAGCAGTATGTTTATTACAGTCACACACAACTCTCTCATCACCAAACCAGCAGTATGTTTATCACAGCAGACACAACTCTCTCATCATCAAACCAGCAAGTGTGTTGATCACAGTCAGACAACTCTCTCATCACCAAACCAGCAGTATGTTGATCACAGTCAGACACAATTATCTCATCACCAAGCCAGCAGTATGTTGATCACAGTCAGACACAATTCTCTCATCACCAAGCCAGCAGTATGTTTATCACAGTCAGACACAGCTCTCTCATCACCAAACCAGCAGTATGTTTATCACAATCAGACACAACTCTCTCATTACCAAACCAGCAGTATGTTTATCAGTCAGACACAACTCTCATCACCAAACCAGCAGTATGTTTATCACAGCAGACAACTCTCTCATCACCAAACCAGCAGTATGTTGATCACTGTCAGACACAACTCTCTCATCACCAAACCAGCAGTATGTTTATCACAGCAGACAACTCTCTCATCACCAAACCAGCAGTATGTTTATCACAGCAGACAACTCTCTCATCACCAAACCAGCAGTATGTTGATCACAGTCAGACACAGCTCTCTCATCACCAAACCAGCAGTATGTGATCACAGTCATACACAACTCTCTCATCACCAACCAGCAGTATGTTTATCACAGTCAGACACAGCTCTCTCATCACCAAACCAACAGTATGTTTATCTCAGTCAGACACAGCTCTCTCATCACCAAACCAACAGTATGTTTATCAGTCACACACAACTCTCTCATCACCAAAACCAGCAGTTGTTTATCACAGCTAGAGTCAACTCTCTCATCACTAAACCAGCAGTATGTGATCACAGTCATACACAACTCTCTCATCACCAAACCAGCAGTATGTTTATCACAGTCAGACACAGCTCTCTAATCATAAAAGTCGTATGTTGTGGTCAACACAGTTTCTGTATACAGAGTATGTTGATCACAGTCAGACACAGCTCTTCTCAAACGCGTATGTTTATCACAGTCAGACACAGCTCTCATCACCAAACCAGCAGTATGTTGATCACAGTCAGACACAGTTCTATCATCATCAAACCAGCGAAAGTTGACCTCAGGTGACGATCTAATGAAAGTGATTAGACTTTGAGACCTCAGACTATTTTTGTCATACTACTGCTCTGCCACAAAAATAGGTGAAAAAAGAATGGGTTGTGTGCACTGCGATGAATATATTGTATCTGATGCTTGTCGATGTTCTGCTGTGTAAATAGACCATGTACACGACGCACAGTTGTTTTGTTGTTGTTTTCGTGCTTATGACTATGTTATTCTTCGTTCGT
>NC_134907.1:5996009-6011009 GCF_041734735.1 Babylonia areolata
TCCACTAGACCTTGAGTGGTGGTCTGGACGCTAGTCATTCGGATGAGACGATAAACCGAGGTCCCGTGTGCAGCATGCACTTAGCGCACGTAAAAGAACCCACGGCAACAAAAGGGTTGTTCCTGGCAAAATTCTGTAGAAAAGTCCACTTTGATAGAAAAAACAAATAAAACTGCACACAGGAAAAAATACAAAAAAAAATGGGTGGCGCTGTAGTATGGCGACACGCTCTCCCTGGGGAGAGCAGCCCGAATTTCACAGAGAAATCTGTTGTGATAAAAAAAAGAAATACAAATACAAATATATATGATATATATAGAGATATATATATATATATATGTGTGTGTGTGTGTGTGTGTGTGTGTGTGTGTGTGTGTGAAAACATAACGAGAGAGAGATTTATGTGTGTGTAGAGATATATAGATGCGTACACACACACACACACACACACACACACACACACACACACACACAGAGTCAGTGGTGTCAAAAAGATATGTCACGTAAAAGACTACTTATCTGGAGCTTGTCGACACGTCACAGACTGCGGACGACACGGAACATCCCGGAAACGGACTGAATCACGTGAGATACCCACCTCGCCCTGTCAGCCCACGACTTTTGCACAGTGGGGAAAAAGCGGAGGGGATTTGGGGGAGGGGGGTGGGGTGGGGACTCCTGCCGTGGGGATTACGAGAAAGCGTGGGTTGACATCCTGCTGTCTGTTTTTTTCACACACACACAGTTCCTTCGTTGTGTGCACCAAAACCTTTCAGCGACTTTCAGTGTTTCATTTCTCTCTTCGTGTTTGGACTCTTGTTCGTTGCGTTAGACGACACACAATGTCTTCAGACCTCACATCACTGCTTCACACCTCCAGGTAATCCATGCGTCAGGTAATCCACAACATCTGTACATAAAACAACCCACAACTTCCATTCATCAGATAATCAATCCACAATGCTCAAACTTTGCATAAAGCAAAGACATTCAAGACTTTCTGTGTCCACAATGGTGTGAAAGTTTATTTACTGCATTTGTTCCGTTTTGGTTTTGCTTTATGTGATGCTGTGATTTTTCTTGTACACATATTGTTATATCATCAGATGACATCAGAGCTGCCATACAGAATCTGAGGCAGTCAGAGAGGTGCCGATCCACGCACTTGGTCGTTTACCGCCAAATCAGCAACGCTCTGTTCTCAAATCTCTTCACGATCATGCTAGAAGTGAACATTGTGCTTGCACGTCTAAATGTAAATCTAACAAGACTTTTTTCCGAGTCACTGATGAACTTTTGGCAACACTTAAATTCCTGTCCTTCCTTGAACTATCTCTCTATCTGATCTTCCTGAAAGATTCTGTGATTTCTTTCATCAGAAAATATTTCAGGTATTCGCAGTGAACTGGACTCCACTGATTCAGATCCTGATGTTCACTGAGATACCTTGAGTGGTGCCCCCTTGACTGCTTTTTAACGAGTCTCTGAGAACACAGTCCGTGAGCTGTTTGATCAGTACCCACTTAGATGCTGTGGTCTGGATCCTGTGCCTGCCGATCTGTTCAAACTGTTCTCAAGTGGTCTTCTTTCAGTTATCACAAAGATTGTAAACATCTCTTTGTCTACAGGTTCTTTTCTTGAAGATTTTAAACATACCATAGTCACATCCTTCTCAAGAAACCTAGTCTTGACAAAGAAATCCTGAAAAAGATACAGACCTATTTTAAATTTACCTTTTCTGTCAAAATTACTTGATGTTACGCAAGAGTGGAAGATGGACTAGAATAAAGGGAGGTAAACATTCACACGCGAGTTCAGTCTCAATCTCCCGCACTCTTCCGTAAACAAGACAAGGTATTGTCCTTGAGCCTATATAATTTAACAAAAAAGATTCACAAATTGTTCTGCTAAACAAGCAATTAGTACACACACACACACACACACACACACACACACACACACAAACGCATGTCTCCGATTTTGAGTCTGGGGAATGCTGACCTCTGTTCTTCAATGTTTTTGTGGGTCCACGAACTGAACAGTCAACACACATATCACCTCTGATCTTGTGCCGCACACATAAATTTCGTAGTTCTTTAGGACGTGTCTTAGTCTTCAAGACATGTTTTCTCGAGGCTGAACCAGCCTCACCAGACCACAGCCAGGTCTGTCCCGCTCCAGTCTCCCCGGACTGGGCTGCTACCACGTCTCCTCGGACAGTGTGTTGATCCCGTCTCCTCGGACTGGGCTGTCTCTACGTCTGCCCCGGAACTCTGGGACGGTGTATTAACTCAGTACGGCCAGTCCTCTCTTCTCCTCTACACAGACCCCTCGGATGTCCAGTGGGTGTCTGAATGACCCAACATTTAGCTTCCGTCGTCAGAATTGTGGTATTCTTTGTCAACATTCACGTCTTCAGTATAAGACACTTCGCTTGCAATATTTTGATGATGGTAATTGGGGTGAAACGCTGTTAACGTCGTCTCTTTCGCCGTTCGTATGGAGAGAGTTAAGACCCGTAAAGACCCGTAAGATATATGCTCTCCATATAATTTCTACATTCCCCTTTCATCTAATTCATCCTTTTCCATTCATGCTCCTACTTACATTAGTTCAAATAATTATTTTAGAATATCTACGGACTATCCAATTATCAAATATCAATTTCTCATTAAGGCCATGCTGCTTACATGACACAAAAAGAGGAAAACATTCATTGTCCATGCATCGGGACTAGGAAGGTGAACAGAATATTTAACAATGATTCCCAGGTTATTGTGAAAAACATGGCCACGTTTCTCAACATTTAGAAATATAAAGATAGCTTACTTCTATACTACCTTTGCTCTTCATGTTAGCGATTATATGTACAGAGAACATACTGTCCTTTGGTCAATTTGCGGTGTAGCCAGATTTACACAATATATCGCAAAGCATAGTTCCACCAAAATATGCACAACAATTATTAACCACATTTAAGGTACAATGAAAAATAATATGTAATTGCCTGTAGGCCAGAACCACAGAGCACCAACAGCGAGACCTTTTCCTTCCAAGCCTTGGCGACAGACTGTATGGCTAGCCAGTTAAACAGGGCAGATAAAAATATACTCACTGACTAGTACAAAAAACACGTGCAAATAAACAGAAGCACTTGAACTCCCCTGCACGAGGAAATCATGTTGTGGCACTCCGTAACATCCCCCCCCCCCTTCCCAGGGTAAAAGAAAATGCTTTATTTTTCTTTTTTTTTTTAGAAGAAAATGCAGTTTTCTTTTCCATTATCCTTGTGCCAGAGAACTTATGCTTATAACGTCCGCTAATACTTTCACTCATAGTCCATAGTCTTATTTTCAAAACCACTTGCACTGTCATGAGACCAAGTTTGGTTGTCATATTGTAAAGGGAAGATTTCATGTATGGTGTGGCTGAGTTACTGTACTCATTTCAAATCGATATGTGGAGAAAGGCTCGTGATGCACTAGTCTCTAGGCACTGAGGTGAATATGTATCCAGAGTTGTGTTGTGAAGTGCATCAAAATTCTTGCCATTCCCCTCTCGCACACAGCCGAACTGATCCCAGGAATACATCATGGAATGGACTGATCTGCCACAGAACGCGAGAGGGTATCTGCCCACCAATTCTTTTCCCCCTGGACCCTGTAGATATCAAAACGATACTCCTGCAGCGACAGAGCCCAGTGCATCACCATACTGTGTGTATGTGAACCAGACATCAGGTAGTGCAGTGGAGCGTGATCAACCTGCAGGTGAAACGGTCGACCAAGCAAATATCGATTGATAGAGTCCAAACAACCGCAAGACATTCCCTATCGACAGTGCTGTACCGGGTTTCCCGATGCAGAAGTTTTCGACTCACAAAAGAGACAGGGTGCAACGTTCCGTTGTGCTCTTGCAAGAGTTCACCCCCAATACCGACTGAGCTTGCATCAGTCTGCACAATAAAAGATCTTGACAAGTCAGCCAGATGAAGGACTGGTGTGGCCGACAACAACGTCTGGGTCTGGCTCAAAGACAGCACATTCTGATGTCCAAATGAGAGTTTTCCCGTGTTTTCCTCTCAATAAATCTGAGATGGGCGCAGTCAGCTGGGCGAAATTTGGAATGTAGCGTCTGTAGTAACTCAGCAATCCAAGCATGGATCGAACCTGCTTTTTCGTTGTTGGAGTTGAGACTTTCAGGATTTTCTCAACCTTTTCCTGCTAAGGCCTGAGATGTCCCCTCCCAACAATGTGGCCCAAGAACTCCAATTCCTGAAATCCTGCGTTCACCTTTGAAGGGCGAACTGTGAGGACAAACTCTTGTAGCGTCTTCAAAACTCCCTTAACATGAATAAGGTGGTCAGTCCAGGGAGTGCTGTACACCAGAACATCAAAGGAATTCAACGCACTGAACTTTTCAAGATCCAGCATGCGCATCATTCTTGTAAATGTTGCAGGTACCGAAACCAGACCAAATGGCATTCTGGTCCACTGGTACAACCCCAGGGGTGTTTGGAAAGCAGTTTTCTCCCTGTCTTCTTCCTTCACTTTGATCTGCCAATAGCCTTTTGATGGGTCTATTTTGGTGAAGTAAACAGCCGTAGACAATCTCGCAAAAGTTCATCCATGTCTGGAATTGGTTCAGCATCGAAAATCGTTACTTTTTTAAGGCACGAAAATCTATGCAGACTCTGGTAGAACCGTCTTTCTTCTTCACCAATACGACAGGCACACAATATGGAGAAGACGAAGGCTCTATAACGCCCAACTCCAACATCACACGAAATTCCTTTTCAAGAGTGTCTTTTGAGGCAAAGGGCAATGGGTATTGTTTCCGGAAAACTGGCTCAGTTTGGCGGAGACGGATCTCGTGTTGAAGATCACCTGTAAATGACCTTTGTAATCGCACCTGAAGACACTAACCACCGGAAAAGGGCCTTTCCACATCAGTAGCTTGTTTGTTTCTGTGGGAAGTAATACCAGTACCTCATCACCCACCATGAGCTTTCTGTCAACTGCTTTTTTGTCATGGTGTTTTGTTTTCCTTTATGTTCAGCCATATCCATGCAAATTCTTCTCCACCAGACTGCAAGCATCAGCGAGAAAATTCTTCACATCAAAGACATACTGATACAATGTTTTGCCCTCACCCTCTGCAGCCAGACCTGACCATGAAGAAGCCAACAGATCTAAGGGACCACGTGCTCTCCTGCCAAACAACAGTTCAAATGGGGAAAATCCCGTGGATTCACAATGGACGTCCCTACACGCAAAGAGGACAGCAGGTAAATACCTGTGCCACAGCTTCGGTTGCCGCTGAATGACTTTCCTGGGGATTCCTTCCACTGTTCCGTGAAACCTTTCAACAATCCCGTTTGACTGAGGATGATACAGGGAAGTCTGCACACCTTTTAAGGAAAGTAGTCGCAACACTTCCCCCATCATCGCTGATGTGAACTGTGTACCTCTGTCGGATTGTATTTCCTCAGGAAAACCCATCCGAGAAAAGACCTTCAAGAGTTCCTCTGCCACTGCGACACTATCGATCTTTTTCAGAGGAACTGCTTCCGGGTATCTTGACGCTACATGAACAAAGTCAAGATGTATCGTTGGCCCTCTTCCAAAGGAGGACTGACTGGGCCAACCAAATCAACAGCTGTTCTCTTGAACGGCTCTGTAATTCTCTCAACTTTCTCAAGAGGGACACAGGGAACTCTTCCTTTTGCCACTGACCTTTGACATATCGCAAGAACGACAATATTCCTTCACATCTTTGTGCACACCCGGCGAAAAGAAGTTTGAATAGACTCTGTGTATGGTTCTGCACACTCCTCCATGACCCGTGAGTAATGTATCATGTGCAGCTTCAAGAACTGTCTTTCTCAAAGACTTGGGTACAACCATCTGAAAAATCTCTTCATTTTCTCCACGAAGAAATCGGCGCATCGGTAAGCCATCACGAATGACGTAGAAGTGCTTTTCCCCAGATGTATCCCTCACTCCTGATTGCGCCATCTGGAACGGATTAGTCAGGGACTGATCTTCCCTCTGCAGGGAGATAAGTTTGTCCCTGTCAAGGGACAAATGGTCCAAATTCACGGACTCAAGAGGCACTAAGTCCTCCTTTGCCTTCCGCGTCTGAGCGCGGGTACAAACATTCGCAACCTTCCAAGACTCTGGGGTGGGACTAACAGTACTTCCGCCTTTCCAGAAACTTCCGAGACCTCTGATATTTGCGGCGCATCTGAAGTCTGTTGAGTAGCCTGAGCATCCTGCTCTTCCCAGGGTCTCCCAATGACGAGCCCAATGGTTGCAGCACAAGCCTTTGCATGTTGCTTTGGATAGGCCAAGGACCAAGTACCCACGACCAAATCTGCAACAGGATCATTGACCACACAACAACCTAGTGGACGTGTATAGAGGGTAGCATCCACGTCCACCACAACCACAGTAAACTTTTGTCTACCACTGAAAGTTTTGACCACCTGGACTTGATTGAGGAATTGGTGTGGCTGAACCAGTGTTTTTCTGACCCCGTTAACATTCGAACCTGAATCCTTTAGAACTGTACACTGCTGTCCATTAACCAAGCATTTCAACAGATGAATCCCGGCGATAGGTTTGATCTACGTCGTTGTCCCTACCACCCTTCACTGAGCAACTCACATCTGAAGCCAGTTTCGGGTTAGGACAATCTTTTCTTATATGTCCAAAACCTTTGCATGTCCAGCACTGCGGTGGAAAGTCAGTTCGGGAATTTCCACCTCTATGAACCCCCCGTGGAATTTTGCTCCAACTGGGACCTCTCATTCCCCTGTTCTGTGCATTGAATTGGTCAAACCTGAAAAAGACTGATTCTTCTCATAGCCGTAACCTCGGCCTCTGCCTGCATTTTGGGGACCATGGTGACGTCTGAAAGAACTGCCCTGACCTCGCACAGAGAAAGAGTTTTCCCCAGAAGGGAATGAAGTCGCGCTATTTCCGATTGGAGACGCACGGGCACGACGACCCAGGTCCTTCCCTGGATGTGCGAGCCGGTAATGTTCAGCATGCTGCATGAACAGTTTTACAATCGCGCTCACGGAGAAAAACTGCCAAATCCGGGGAAAGACTTGCTAAGAATTGCTCCCCCAGAACGAAATCAGAAAGAGCAGCAAACGTATGATCGACCTCAGACAGCAATAACCAATTGAACAAATGTGTCAGACGGGTTGAAAATGCCGGAAAAGACTCATCAACTTCAGGTTTGGCTCTACGGAATTTCTCCCTGAAACCATCCTTTGCACATGAGAATTTCAAGAGCAATTCTCTTTTCAGGTTGTCATAGGTCATTGTACCTGCTGAGAATAGGGAATGGTACAGGGAAAGTGCAGTACCTTCTAGGTATGCTGACAGGTAGACAGGCCATTCTGTCTGTGGCCATTTGTTAGCTTTTGCATGTGTCTCAAAACGACACAAAAAACTGTCTATGTCGTCCTTGTGTTCCCTGAACAAAGGCAGTTTACGGTACTGTGGTCGAATCCCAGGCGCCTTAGCCTCATTTCCAGAATTGCTAGCAGTTGAACTTTCAAGTTCCAACTTCCGCATTTCATATTCATCTTTTCTCTGCTGTTCTCTTTCTTCTGCCTGTAATCTTTTTTCCCCTTTCTTCTGCCTGTAATCTTTCTCTTTCTTCTGCCTGTAATATTTTTCCCCTTTCTTCTGCCTGTAATCTTCTTTCTCTTTCTTCTGCCTGTAATCTTTCCCTTTCTTCTGCCTGTAATCTTTCCTTCTGCCTGTAATCTTTCCCTTTCCTTCTGCCTGTAATCTTTCCCTTTCTTCTGCCTGTAATCTTTCCCTTTCTTCTGCCTGTAATCTTTCTTCTGCCTGTAATCTTTCCCTTTCTTCTGCCTGTAATCTTTCCCTTTCTTCTGCCTGTAATCTTTTTCCCCTTTCTTCTGCCTGTAATCTTCTTTCTCCTTTCTTCTGCCTGTAATCTTTCCCTTTCTTCTGCCTGTAATCTTTCTTCTGCCTGTAATCTTTCCCTTTCTTCTGCCTGTAATCTTCTTTCCCTTTCTTCTGCCTGTAATCTTTCCCTTTCTTCTGCCTGTAATCTTTCCCTTTCTTCTGCCTGTAATCTTTCCCTTTCTTCTGTAATCTTTCCCTTTCTTCTGCCTGTAATCTTTCCCTTTCTTCTGCCTGTAATCTTTCCCTTTCTTCTGCCTGTAATCTTCTTTCCCTTTCTTCTGCCTGTAATCTTTCCCTTCTGCTTCTAATTTTGTCATTATTTCTTTTTCTTCTGCCCCTGATCTTGTCTGTTCTCTAGCTTCTCTACGTTCCTGTCTTTCTGCATCTACTTAAAAGCTTTTCTTCATACTTTTCAAGCCGTGCAAATACAAACTTTTGAACTGCCTCAACAATTTGATTTGTTGGGTCTAACTCCCTGTCACCAGAAAGTGACTGATCTAAATCAAAATCATCCATGGCCAAAGTAATACACAATAATAATGAATGACCACAAAATCTTTTCTCCGACTGTGACAAACACGTCACAATCAAATGATTCCAATACAACTAACTTTAAACAATTCACTGATAATGTGCAATGTGCATTCACTAGCAGTAACTAACGCAGTTAAATTCTGAATTAATTTCAAGACGTACACAAAATCTAAGTTCAACCTTAACTAACCATTCAAGTCTAATTTATTTTTTCCATAAAAAAATTAGACCCAGGGGCAAATTAACTGCTCATTCATACCGAGAAAGATCCTACAACGATAGCGGGGGAAAAAATAGAAAATAGAGCCTAGAACCCGAAGACAGAACTATCAACAAGAGAAAGGCAGACAAAGTAACTATCGAGTCCCGCGTACCCAGAAAGAAAATATACAGTTCCAGGTACCCCGTAAAGCTGGCGACGGGTTAACTAAGAAAAGTAAACACTCATTCCACAAACGACTACAACAATCACACAAAGGAGGAACTAATAGAAAGCAATAACGCGAGTCTGCAGTGGCCTATTCTAATGCGTGCAAAGCCTACACTCTAGAGACAGTCGGGATCGCCAGTGTTACGCAAGAGAGTGGAAGATGGACTAGACTAAAGGGAGGCAACAAACATTCACACGCGAGTTCAGTCTCAATCTCCCGCACTCTTCCGTAAACAAAACAGACAAGGTATTGTCCCTGAGCCTATATAATTTAACGAAAAAAAGATTCACAAACTGTTCTGCTAAACAAGCAATTAGTAGACAAACGCGCGCGCGCACACGCACACACACACACACACACACACACACACACACGCATGCATCCGATATTGAGTCTGGGGAATGCTGACCTCTGTTCTTCAATGTTTTTGTGGGTCCACGAACTGAACAGTCAACACACATATCACCTCTGATCTTGTGCCGCACACATAAATTTCGTAGTTCTTTAGGACGTGTCTTAGTCTTCAAGACATGTTTTCTCGAGGCTGCACCAGCCTCACCAGACCACAGCCAGGTCTGTCCCGCTCCAGTCTCCCCGGACTGGGCTGCTACCACGTCTCCTCGGACAGTGTGTTGATCCCGTCTCCTCGGACTGGGCTGTCTCTCCGTCTGCCCCGGAACTCTGGGACGGTGTATTAAGACCCGTAAGATATGTGCTCTCTATATAATTTCTACATTGCCCTTTCACATAATTCATCATTTTCCATTCATGCCCCTACTTACATTAGTTCAAATAATTATTTTAGAATATCTTCGAACTCTCCAATTATCAAACATCAATTTCTCATTAAGAACATGCTGCTTACATGACACAAAAAGAGGAAAACATTTATTCATTATCCATGCGTCGGGACTAGCAAGGTGAACGGAATATTGAACAATGATTCCCAGGTTATTGTGAAAAACATGGCCACGTTTCTCAACATTTAGAAATATAAAGATAGCTTAATTCTATACTACCTTTGCTCATCATGTTAGCAATTATATGTACAGAGAACATACTGTCCTTTGGTCAATTTGTGGTGTAGCCAAATTTACACAATATATCGCAAAGCATAGTTCTACCAAAATATGCACAACAATTATTAACTACATTTTACGGTACACAAAAAAACATGCTTACACAAAAAGACTAACCATATCTTTAAACTCTTATGAAAAATAATGTGTAATTACCTGTAGGCCAGAACCACAGAACACCAACAGCGAGACCTTTTCCTTCCAAGCCTTGCGACAGACTGTGTGTGGCTAGCCAAACAGGGCAGATAAAAATATACTCACTGACCAGTACCAAAAAAAAAAAAAAAAAACACGTGCAAATAAAGAGAAGCACTTGAGCTCCCCTGTACGAGGAAATCAGATTGTGGCACCCCGTAACACTTGAAAGAGTTGTTCTTTGTCAACTCCTCAGTCATCCAGTGACCTTGAGGTGCTTCAGTCTGCATACAAACAGAATCACAGTGCAGAGACAGCACTCTTACACATGTCCAACACATTATTGTACTGTGCAGACAACAGAGACGTCTCAGTTCTGTGTCTGCTCGATCTCTCTGCAGCCTTCGACACAATAGATCATGATATTTTTCTCAACCTTCTTCATCATACTTTTGGAATATCTAGCATAGCTCTCGATTGGTTTAAATCTTACCTCTCCAATCGCACTTAAAGGGTGTTCATTTCCAGTTCTCATTTTGAATCCAGACCTCTTCCTATTCAGCATGGTGTTCCCCAAGGGTCAGTTCTTGGTCCAGTATCATTTAGTCTGTACACTCAACCGCTGTCCGACATCATCAGACAACATCAATGTTATTTTCACAAGTTTGCGGATGACACCCAACTCGCTAAAGCTTCTTCCCAAAATTCTGTTGCCATCCTCCGCAAAAAACATAAAGATGTGCATTGTTGTTGCTGTGAAGGAGTGGATGCTGACAAACAAGATTGAATTTAATTACGTCAAGACATAAGCCATACTTGAAGGTTTTAAGTCTGCAAAGTCATATTTCCGACCATACCTTGAGTGTCTGTAATGCTGATATCGACTTTCTAAATTCTGTCAGAAACCTAGGTGCATTTTATTTTTTAAATAATTATTATTCAGCTCTGTCCATGCACGATCATGTCAGTGATTTATGTAAAACTGCAAACTTCCAGTTGAGGAAAATCCGTACCATTCATCCATATTTAACTATTAAAGCAACCACTCAGCTTGTTTTTTTTTCCTTGATCCTAAGTCGCATTGACTATTGCAATTCACTACATGCTGGTCTGCCTTCTGATTTGTTGTCACGCCTTCAGCTGATTTTGAACAATGCTACAAAAATCATTTTCAGAAGAAAAAAAAAATAATAAAAAATAATTTTAAAAAATCACATGACCCCACTTTTACGTCACCTTCATTGGTTGCCCATCCAATACATGATTCAATACAAACTCGCCACATTGGCTTATCGGCACTTTAAAGGATCTCTCCCTTCTCTACTTATCTACTGTCCTTCATACTTCCACCCCTTCCCGTTCTCTCAGGTCTTCTTTTGAAAAGTTCCTTCGTGTCCCCGAAACCTCTTCAAAGACATTTGACCAAAATAATGGCCTTTCAGTATCAAGCACCCTGTCTGGAATTCTCTTCCTCTGGATCTCCGTCACTTACCAACACTGTCCTCTTTCAAAACAAACTTGAAAACCCATCTGTTCAAACAGGCCTTTGGGTGTGATGATCACAGCTAATTGTCTGCATTCTTCCTCCTCCTACCCACACCACTTTGCCCTCTACTGAAGTCATCATGTAGTGTGTGTGTCTGTGGGGGATGTTGCGTGTGCGAGGGTGATGTTTGTATGTGCGCGGGTGTGTGTGTAGGGTATTTTTGTCGTGTGTGTGTGTGTGTGTGTGTGTGTGTGTGTGTGTGTGATTGTACATATCTGCAATTTGTTGTATTCTCTTGGTGTATAGATACACATATACCTGTTGTTTTTTTTCATGTGCAGAGCTGGAGGTACGTTACTATGCAGTATTGTATTTATGTGTTGTTTCATGTACGGCGCTTAGAGCCCATTACATGGGGAGTTTTCGCCATGTATGTACTATCTGTTATTATCATTATATCATCATGGACCATGTTGTAATATCTGTTATTATCATTATATCATCATGGACCATGTATGTACTATCTGTTATTATCATTATATCATCATGGACCATGTATGTACTATCTGTTATTATCATTATATCATCATGCACCATGTTTGCTTGTTGTTGTTCTGTTTGTTTGGTTTCATTTGGTTATTGTTTGTTATTGTTTTCTTCTTCTTCTTCTGCGTTCGTGGGCTGCAACTCCCACGTTCACTCGTATGCACACGAGTGGGCTTTTACGTGTATGAAAGTTTTTACCCCGCCATGTAGGCAGCCATACTCCACTTTCAGGGGTGTGCATGCTGGGTATTTTATTGTTTCCATAACCCACCGAACGCTGACATGGATTACAGGATCTTTAACGTGCAAATTTGATCTTCTGCTTGCATATACACACGAAGGGGGTTCAGGCACTTGCAGGTCTGCAAATAAATTGACCTGGGAGACCGTAAAAATCTCCACCCCTTTACCCACCAGACGCCGTCACCGTGATTCAAACCCGGGACCTCAGATTGAAAGTCCAACGCTTTAACCTCTCGGCTGTTGCGCCCGTCTTATTGTTGTCTTTTTGTTGTTGTTGTTGTTTGTTTGTTTGTTTGTTTGTTTGTTTGTTGTTTTCGTTTGTTTCTTCTTAGAGCAGCATCAGATATTTTTTCCACATATTTCCTTTTCCCCACATAGAATTTTGTTTAATTCGCTTTTAGATACAAAGGCATAAAAAGAGAAAACAAAACACACAACTTTCTTTTCTTATGTCTTTCATTCCTTCATCCCTTAAATCTTCCTCTTTTTTTCTTTCATATCTTTCTTCCTTCCTTCATTTCTTTCTTTTTGTCTGTCTGTGCTAACTTTACAGTAGTTGTATCACAGAGTTCAAATCCGTTTTGCTGGTCGGAACAGAATCTGACCCATCCAATGGCACTAGTGACACACTCTAGAGTACAGGGGATCTGACGACATCAGTGAAGCCATTTGACTGATCACAACGAACAGTGCTTGAAAACCACATGTGCTGTGGCACGTGCAGCTTACTGAGCCCAAGTCCTCCTGCATCTCTCTCTGTCTCTGTTTCCGTCTGTGTTTCTGTCTGTCTCTGTCTGTGTCTGTCGATCTATCTGTCTCTCTGTCTCTGTCTCTGATATTTATGCGTATGTGTTAATGTTGAATCATTCAGTTGTATAATGTTCACGTGAACCTTTTCATTTAGGACCAAGGCCTAAATGTGAATAAACCATTCCGATTCTCTCTCTTTCTCACTGGTTCTCTCCCTGTCTCTCTGTCTTTCTCTCTCCATGCATATATCCAATAAATGGAGAGAGAAAAAAACACATCAAAGAGAGATGTGTATCTGAGTTTCTTTATTCTCAACAGGAATACCACAGTAGAAACGAGAAACAGAAAAAAGAAACCAGTTTTGAACTGTGTGTGACCATTCCCACTCTCTCTCTCTCTCTCTCTCTCTCTCAGTTCTGAACTGTGTGTGACCATTCCCTCTCTCTCTCTCTCTCTCTCCCACTCTCTCTCACACAGTTCTGAACAGTGTGTGACCATTCCCACTCTCTCTCTCTCTCTCTCTCCCTCTCTCTCTCTCACAGTTCTGAACTGTGTGTGACCATTCCCACTCTCTCTCTCCCTCTCTCTCTCAGTTCTGAACTGTGTGTGACCATTCCCACTCTCTCTCTCTCTCTCTCTCTCTCTCTCTCTCTCTCTCTCTCTCTCTCACAGTTCTGAACTGTGTGTGACCATTCCCACTCTCTCTCTCTCTCTCTCTCTCTCTCTCTCACAGTTCTGAACTGTGTGTGACCATTCCCACTCTCTCTCTCTCTCTCCCTCTCTCTCTCTCACAGTTCTGAACTGTGTGTGACCATTCCCACTCTCTCTCTCCCTCTCTCTCTCTCAGTTCTGAACTGTGTGTGACCATTCCCACTCTCTCTCCCTCTCTCTCTCTCTCTCTCACTCTCAGTTCTGAACTGTGTGTGACCATTCCCACTCTCTCTCCATCTCTCTCTCTCTCTCTCACAGTTCTGAACGGTGTGTGACCGTTCCCGCTCTCTCTCTCCTCTCTTTCTCTCACAGTTCTGAACTGTGTGTGACCATTCCCGCTCTCTCTCTCCCTCTCTCTCTCTCTCAGTTCCGAACTGTGTGTGACCATTCCTCTCTCTCACACACACACACACACACACACACACACACACACACACACACACACACACACACACACACACACACACACACACACACACACACACACAGAGTTCTGAACGGTGTGTGACCATTCCCAGTGGATATCGACTCATTCACAAACAGTTTCATCCAGCCTCTTTCTTCTGTTGATTCCAAACGTCCCCAATGTTCCCTTATAATTGGTTCCGCATGCTTTGTGTCTGTGTGTGAGGGCATGGGGGAGGGGGGGTGTCTTTTTTTCTCCAAATATTTTCTTTGTGCTCTTGGTGTTCTTTTTTATTTTATTTTTTATATCTATTTGATTATTTGTTTGTTTTGTTAGGGAGGGAGTTCGTTTCTTCCAAGCGTTCTGTTGAGTCTATGCAGTTGGTGTGCATGTAACAATTACGTCTTTTTTTCTGTCTTTATTTTTCCCTCTGTTGGTGTGGGCTGGTGTCGTTTTTTCCCTTTACGCAGGTGTTTGGTTCCTATGACCTGGTTCTTGCCTGTCTCTGCAGTTCGAAATACATGGAATAGGGATAACTGGCTTGTTCTTTTCTCTCTTGAAATAACATTTCGTTTCATTTCATTTCATTTCGTTTCCTCTCTCTCTCTTTCTGTGTGTGTGTGTGTGTGTGTGTGTGTGTGTGTGTGTGTGTGTGTGTGTGTGTGTGTGTGTGTGTGTGTGTGTGTGTGTGTGTGTGTGTGTGTGTGCGTGTGTGTGTGTGTGTGTGTGT
>NC_134907.1:6013509-6113509 GCF_041734735.1 Babylonia areolata
TCTGTCTGTCTGTCTGTCTGTCTGTATCTGTGTCTGTGTGTAAGCGCGTTCTCTCTCTTTTTTTTTTTTAAATTTTTATTTTATTTTTTAGCGAGCGTTCGCAAACATTTGTGATCAGATCCGTTGCCATGTTTTCGTTTCCTGTTTCACTCAACAGAGCAATCATTCAAGTGGCTCTGTGAACAGGAACTCAGGAACTCTATTGGTTATTATATCCATCTCTGTCTGTCTGTCTGTATCTGTCTCTCTCTAGTTCTGTCTCTGTGTGTGTCTCTCTCTCTAACTTACTCTCTCCCTCTGTGTGTGTGTGTGTGTGTGTGTGTGTGTGTGTGTGTGTGTGTGTGTGTGTGTGTGTTTATAGCTCATGATTTATGAAGTAAAATGGCATAAATCACAATTCTGCTATGGTAAATGCAAGAATGGTCAATTTATGCATTAATGTTATATCGTCTACCACACATAGATATTGTAGAACAAGGTCTTTAGCATAAACTGGCTTTGCATTTTTTTAGGGGTTGACAGTCATTTTCGAATCATGACAGAATCGTCTCAAAATGTCAGAGAATTACAAAATGATGTATAATCGGGCGAGGCGTAATGCTTGGAAAATTAGTGACACGACGTTTATTTTATAGAAACTAAAACATAATTTTGGATAAGAAAAAAAAATTACTGAATCTACTCGTACCAGATAATCACATTCTATTATAGACAGGTTCAGGTGTAGCAGTCACAAATTACCTATCGAGACTGGTTGTTTTCATATCAAGCGAGTTTACATATTTGTCGTTGCTGCGATGTGGGTGTGATTGAAACGAATTTCAGCTTATGGTGAAATGCCCTGAATGTAACAGTAATAACAACAACAACAACAACAACGACGACGACAACGATGATGATGATAATGATGATGATGATAAGAAGAAGAAGAAGAAGAAGAAGAAGAAGAAGAAGAAGAAGAATGCAGGCTAACCCTCACACACCCCATGCAAGTAGCTCGTGCATTCAAGTTCAATATACCGTACACAAACAAGCGTGTGCATGTACACAAGCAGACAAACAAGTATGCACACACGCAACAGCAGTTCAAGAAGCACATCAGTCAATACGATGGATGACAGATGGGAAGGGGTGTGATTTTAGAGACTTCTTCTTCAACTGAACCGGTGTAATGGTCCGTAACCACTCCCCTCCCGAAACCACTCCCCGGGTGATTATAGGCACGTGCCTCCATGCACCCCATGGGCCGTATTCATGAGGTCTGACTTGCGAACGTCGGGCGTAAAGCAAAACGTCTGGACTTTGAACGTCAAACTTTTGCCGCAGCAAAGTCGGTATTCATGGGGCGGGCGTGAAGGTCTGACATCCAACGACTGGACTTCTCACAAGTTGTTCTTGGCAACGCTTTCGTTCTTATTTAGAAAGGGATTTCCCCCAATAAGTTCCCATATGCGCTCGCTTGTCAGCTGCTGCAAGGAGTGAAGTTTACGCTTGGTTTGTTCGGCCTGGAGTTCATTGGTTTGTTGTGTCTGGAGAGGATCACTGACACTGTGATGTATCGGCATGCACGGGTTGTTATGTTTTGAAGCACCAGTTTGTGTGTGTGTGTGTGTGTGTGTGTGTGTGTGTGTGTGTAATTATCATGTTCATGCATCATGTTTCTTTTTTCTTTTTTTGTATTTTAATGAAAGGCACAATATAAATAAACTTATTATTATCATTATTATTATCATTATCATTATTATTATTATTGTTATTGTTGTTGTTGTTATGAACATCATCATCATCATCATCATCATCAGTATCATCATTATACACTTCTAGAAGGAGCATTCTAGTTCACTGAAGTGCTTTAAAAAAATAAACGTGCCATTTGTCTTACAAAGTCTGGGCGTGCGGAGTGTAGTCTAGCGAAATCGCTGGACAAAATTTCCGCCGTTTTAGTCTGCGTTTAGACTCGGACTTGGTCAAAGTCGTCCACCAACTTTCGACGGATTGCCTCGGACAACACGTTTAGTCCAGATGTTTCCGTTTGCACCCACCCCATGAATACGGCCCCTGGAGTGATTTTGGCTCGGCACTGTCGACTCTGAATGTTCTGTTTGGCGGGTAAGTTGAGGCACGTGCCTAAACTCACTCACCGTGTCGGGCAGGAGGGTGAAAATGAACAAGTAGCAATATATACCCCACAGGATGTGTTTTGGACCATGTCCCAAATGACTGCAGTGGGGAACGGGGGGAAGAAATTACTGTGTTCGCATGCGAGTAAGTGAAAGTGTGTGTGTGTGTGTGTGTGTGTGTGTGTGTGTGTGTGTGTGTGTGTGTGTGTGTGTGTGTGTGTGTATGTGTGTGTGTGTGTGTTACATATAGAAAATGATTGATTTAGATTTTGTTAAAAAAAAAAGACCATAACAACATAACATCTTTCTAATGAAAAACTAACAACTATAACAGCGAACCAACTGGACTATTTAACTGGTCAGGCATCAGCTTGGCAGATGTGGTGTAGCGTATATGGATTTGTCTGAACGCAGTGACGCCTCATTGAGCTACTGAAACTGAAACTGAAACTGAAGACTGTCAATACTGAAGATGATTTCAGTTCAGGGATGTGAGACTTTAACATAAGTTAGTATTGTGATAGGCTGTTATGTGAGCACGACAGATGCAA
Source organism: Babylonia areolata (assembly GCF_041734735.1). Taxonomy (NCBI): domain Eukaryota; kingdom Metazoa; phylum Mollusca; class Gastropoda; order Neogastropoda; family Buccinidae; genus Babylonia; species Babylonia areolata. Next base: position 6,016,181 of record NC_134907.1, read on the forward strand.
GAAACATTACTGACATATTTTGTCTTAAAACAATTCATTTTCCATCTGCAGATTAGAGAAATGATTTGCCTCTTATGAACATCATTTTGGTAATGTTTTCCCGTGAAACCATACATTTTCTGTATATTCTTATGTAACTCCGAGTTACCGGTGTGTTTTTCTTCAAGCTGAAATTTTGACCATTGGACTTCTTTTTCTACCATGGTGTAACATTCCTTTGTGTGTATGTGTGTGTGTGTGTGTGAGAGAGAGAGAGAGAGAGTGTGTGTGCGTGTGTGTGTTTGTGTGTGTGTGCGCGCGCGCGCGTGCGTCATGTATCTTCCTCTATACGGCGTTCTTTAAATGGAATCATCATGAATTGTCATCTCAATGGACTACCAACGGGTAAAACGGGTATTTAAATGTACAGTTTTCTCAAGCGTGTCTGTAATTTTGTCCACAGAATCATGCACTGAATAGATGGATGGATGGACTGGTTTCTTCAATATGTCCATCGGCCACTATTCGTTCATCATGAATAATTCATCTATTCATTTATAATCTATTCATTTATTTACTGATCTATCTAGCTAGCTAGCTAATCTATCCATCTATCTATCTATCTAACTGTCTGTCTATCTGTCTGTGTCTCTTAATCGTTCTCGGTCCAAAGTCATTATTTAAATGGTCACTTATTTAATCTATTATTAGATTTCCCTCCCCATTCTCTCGTAGGAGGGGGGAGTTGGGGGAGTCCTCCAATCTCTTTTTTCCCCCCAGTTTATTTCCTTTTCCTCTATATTTTCTGCATAATGAAAATAGGTATGTTAATAATAGATTTCTAAGCTTTTTATATATTTTCCTTTTTTTAACGAGTTTATCTTTCATTCAAAAATGTGTATATGGGTGTGTGAGTGTATCATCTTCAGCATGGCCGTATACATTTGGATTTCTAAATACCATGCGATCGCTGTATTGTCTGTTGGGTAACTTCCTGTTTTACTATTCTTCTTCAATGTGGATCGTAATTAAACGTGTGTGTGTGTGTGTGTGTGTGTGTGTGTGTGTGTGTGTGTGTGTGTGTGTGCTGAAGACACGTGGCGTGTGTTCCAGCCTTCTGATCAAGATAGGCTTAAAAACGACGCAAAATGAATACAAAAAATACGACACTTGTCGACTCAAACTGCCATGTTTGTTGTTGTTGTGTTGTTGTCTTGGTAACGGCATCTACTGATAATAATATAGATCGCTTTTATCATGCACGAAAAGTGTCGTTAAATGGTGCCTGGAGTTAGGATACCAAAGCAGGAAATTACCTGTTTGTTGAGTATTGTGATATTTGTTTGACATCGTGAACATCCATAACTGATTTTTTGCCTTTGACAAACTTGCAGTTTATGTGAGTATTCAAAGTAACAAAATGCACCAGATCAATACGAACTTGAAGTGTATGGTTTAAAAAAAAAGAAAAAAAGAGAGAATAAAAATAAATTAAATAAACGGCTTAAAGTTTGATAGCCTTTGCGACCATTGGTACAGTCAATTCACATAATATACTGTAACCAGTGCACAGAATAGGAAAGTGGGCCCTCACCCACTCTGTCCGCTGTTTTGACCACCCCTCACCGAAATGAGGTCGCCACTCACAGATAAGTGGAGTGGTGAACACCGGAGCACAGTGGTTTTCCTCACACAGCACCAGGCCGGCAGGGCCCGCAACTCCTGGTCAGTGGTGGTGGACGCTGGTCAGCCTGGTCACTGGTGGTGGACACTGGTCAGCCTGGGCACTTCTGACACGCCACCACCCAAGTGTAGGATTTACCGCAAACCACTCAGGTTCCAGAAAAACCTTCGCACTAACGACGTTTCTAATGTTACGAACATTCAGCACGTACTCCATTTAAAGCACTGCTACTGATCTGATGAAATTCTGGTGACTTATTATCCAGTCATGCATGGGTTGCATGAGAGACCTCTGCAGCACCCAGTTTGCTTGGCGTATTGTATTGAATTGTATTGCATTCCATTGTATTGTATTGTGCTGTACTATATTGTATAGTATTTATTACTTTTTGTCAGAACAGATGTCTCCGTGTGAAATTAGAGCTGCTCTCTTTGGGGAGAGAGTGTCCTGACAGTGGAGCGCCACCTCTCTCTCTCTCTCTCTCTCTCTGTCTCTGTCTCTATCTGAAGCAATCATTACTATCGATGTGGATTTTTCACAAAACTTTGTCTGGGGCAAACCTTTTCTTGTCGTGGGTTCTTTTACGTGCGCTAAGTGCAAATTGCACACAGAACTTCACTCTCTCGTCTCATTCATCCCAATGACAAGTGACAGTGGTGATTCTATGACTTGAACTGACAATGTTATTGTAGTTCAAATAGGCCGATTGGGTGGACGGTTCTTATCAAGTTCATAATTTATGCTGTCTTGTTACTATTTCTTTTTGTTGTTCATGTGTATGTGGATGTGATTTTACGTTTCTGCATTCCATACTACTTTTTATCATTGTTTTTATTTGATTTAATTTGATCTAGTTAACTTCAGTTTAATTCAGTACGATCTGGATCAACTTAGTTTGATTTAAATTAATTTGATTTAGCGCTGACTTCTGTTCAGTGTAATATAATTTAGTTTAATTCAGATTAACTTATTTAACTTAGTTCCACCTATATCATCTTATTTCTTATGTTTCAAGAAACAATCTTCACTTTGACATCAAGTGACTGGCTGTGCTGTGTAACTTGCTGAGACGCGGAAACTGTATTGTATTGTATTTTATTGTATTGTATTGTGTTGTGTTGTATTGTATCATGTTTATTTTATTGTAGCACATTGCCTTGCATTGCAGCGCATTTGACTGTATTGCACTCACTGTCTTGTCTTGTCTGGTATCGTATTGCATTGCATTGCATTACATTGCATTGTACTGTACTGTACTGTACTGTACTGTACTCTACTGTACTCCCGTCATATTGTTACATGTTGTATCACTGTCCAGTTTCCTGGTCAGCATTCGTGTGTTGTATTTTACCTATCTGTGTTCTGTCGTGTTACATCTTATCACATTGCATCTTACTGCATTGTGTTTGATCACATTGCATCTTACTGCATTGTGTTTGATCACATTGCATCTTACTGCATTGTGTTTGATCACATTGCATCTTACTGCATTGTGTTTGATCACAGTGCATCTTACTGCATTGTGTTTGATCACATTGCATCTTACTGCATTGTGTTTGATCACATTGCATCTTACTGCATTGCATTTGTTTGATCACATTGCATCTTACTGCATTGTGTTTGATCACAGTGCATCTTACTGCATTGTGTTTGATCACAGTGCATCTTACTGCATTGTGTTTGATCACATTGCATCTTACTGCATTGTGTTTGTTTGATCACATTGCATCTTACTGCATTGTGTTTGATCACATTGCATCTTACTGCATTGTGTTTGATCACATTGCATCTTACTGCATTGTGTTTGATCACATTGCATCTTACTGCATTGTGTTTGTTTGATCACATTGCATCTTACTGTATTGTGTTTGATCACAGTGCATCTTACTGCATTGTGTTTGATCACATTGCATCTTACTGCATTGTGTTTGATCACATTGCATCTTACTGCATTGTGTTTGTTTGATCACATTGCATCTTACTGCATTGTGTTTGATCACATTGCATCTTACTGCATTGTGTTTGATCACACTGCATCTTACTGCATTGTGTTTGTTTGATCACATTGCATCTTACTGCATTGTGTTTGATCACATTGCATCTTACTGCATTGTATTTGTTTGATCACATTGCATCTTACTGCATTGCATTGTGTTTGATCACATTGCATCTTACTGTATTTTATTTGATCACATTGCATCTTACTGCATTGTGTTTGATCACATTACATCTTACTGCATTGTGTTTGATCACATTGCATCTTACTGCATTGTATTTGTTTGATCACATTGCATCTTACTGCATTGCATTGTGTTTGATCACATTGCATCTTACTGCATTGCGTTTGATCACACTGCATCTTACTGCATTGCGTTTGATCACACTGCATCTTACTGCATTGTGTTTGTTTGATCACATTGCATCTTACTGCATTGTGTTTGATCACATTGCATCTTACTGCATTGTGTTTGATCACGTTGCATCTTACTGCATTGTGTTTGATCACGTTGCATCTTACTGCATTGTGTTTGATCACGTTGCATCTTACTGCATTGTGTTTGATCACATTGCATCTTACTGCATTTTATTTGATCACATTGCATCTTACTGTATTGTGTTTGATCACATTGCATCTTACTGCATTGTGTTTGTTTGATCACATTACATCTTACTGCATTGTGTTTGATCACATTGCTTTTTACTGCATTGTGTTTGATCACATTGCATCTTACTGCATTTTATTTGATCACATTGCATCTTACTGCATTGTGTTTGATCACATTGCATCTTACTGCATTGTGTTTGTTTGATCACATTGCATCTTACTGCATTGTGTTTGATCACATTGCTTCTTACTGCATTGTGTTTGATCACATTGCATCTTACTGCATTGTGTTTGATCACACTGCATCTTACTGCATTGTGTTTGATCACAGTGCATCTTACTGCATTGTGTTTGTTTGATCACATTGCATCTTACTGCATTGTGTTTGATCACATTGCATCTTACTGCATTGTGTTTGATCACATTGCATCTTACTGCATTGTGTTTGATCACATTGCATCTTACTGCATTGTGTTTGATCACATTGCATCTTACTGCATTGCGTTTGATCACACTGCATCTTACTGCATTGTGTTTGTTTGATCACATTGCATCTTACTGCATTGTGTTTGATCACATTGCATCTTACTGCATTGTGTTTGATCACAGTGCATCTTACTGCATTGTGTTTGATCACATTCCATCTTACTGCATTGTGTTTGATCACATTGCATCTTACTGCATTTTATTTGATCACATTGCATCTTACTGCATTGTGTTTGATCACATTGCATCTTACTGCATTGTGTTTGATCACATTGCTTCTTACTGCATTGCATTTGTTTGATCACATTGCATCTTACTGCATTGTGTTTGATCACATTGCATCTTACTGCATTGTGTTTGATCACACTGCATCTTACTGTATTTTATTTGATCACGTTGCATCTTACTGCATTGTGTTTGATCACGTTGCATCTTACTGCATTGTGTTTGATCACAGTGCATCTTACTGCATTGTGTTCGTTTGATCACATTGCATCTTACTGCATTGTGTTTGATCACATTGCATCTTTCTGCATTGTATTTGTTTGATCACATTGCATCTTACTGCATTGTGTTTGATCACATTGCATCTTACTGCATTGTGTTTGATCACATTGCATCTTACTGCATTGTGTTTGATCACATTGCATCTTACTGCATTGTGTTTGATCACACTGCATCTTACTGCATTGTGTTTGATCACAGTGCATCTTACTGCATTGTGTTTGTTTGATCACATTGCATCTTACTGCATTGTGTTTGATCACATTGCATCTTACTGCATTGTGTTTGATCACATTGCATCTTACTGCATTGTGTTTGATCACATTGCATCTTACTGCATTGTGTTTGATCACATTGCATCTTACTGCATTGCGTTTGATCACACTGCATCTTACTGCATTGTGTTTGTTTGATCACATTGCATCTTACTGCATTGTGTTTGATCACATTGCATCTTACTGCATTGTGTTTGATCACAGTGCATCTTACTGCATTGTGTTTGATCACATTGCTTTTTACTGCATTGTGTTTGATCACATTGCATCTTACTGCATTTTATTTGATCACATTGCATCTTACTGCATTGTGTTTGATCACATTGCATCTTACTGCATTGTGTTTGTTTGATCACATTGCATCTTACTGCATTGTGTTTGATCACATTGCATCTTACTGCATTGTGTTTGTTTGATCACATTGCATCTTACTGCATTGTGTTTGATCACATTGCATCTTACTGCATTGTGTTTGATCACATTGCATCTTACTGCATTGTTTGATCACATTGCATCTTACTGCATTGTGTTTGATCACATTGCTTCTTACTGCATTGTGTTTGATCACACTGCATCTTACTGCATTGTGTTTGATCACATTGCATCTTACTGCATTGTGTTTGATCACATTGCATCTTACTGCATTGTGTTTGATCACATTGCATTTTATCGCACTGTATTTTATGACATTGCATTCTATGACATTGTATTCTATCGCATTGTATTCTTTCGTACTGTATTCTATTGCACTGTATTCTACCGCATCGTATTTTGTCACCTAATGTTCTATTCAATCGTATTTTATCACATTATATTTCACTGATTATTGTATTTTATCGCATTGTATTTTATCACTGTGTTCTATTGCATCGGTTGTATTTTATCACATTGTATTGTATATTGTATTCTATTGCATTGTACTTTATCGCATTGTATTCTATTATTGTGTTCTATTGCATTGTATTTTATTATTGTATTATTTTTGCATTGTATTTTATCACATTGTGTTGTATTATTGTATTCTATTTCATTGTATTTTACCGCGTCAGTCGTATTTTTAGTATTGTATTCTATTGCATCGTGCTGTATCATATTTATTTCATGATTGTTTTCTATCGCATCGTATTTTATTGTATCGTATCGTATTTTGTCATGTCGTATCGTGCAATACTCCACTGGTTTGTCATATACTGCAGTGTTCTGCACAGTGTTCTATTTCGTTGCATTGCATTGACGGGCGCAATAGCCGAGTGGTTAAAGCGTTGAACTGTCAGTCTGAGGGTCCCGGGTTGGAATCACGGTGACGGCGTCTGGTGGGTAAAGGGTGGAGATTTTTACGATCTCCCAGGTCAACATATGTGCAGACCTGCCAGTGCCTGAACCCCCTTCGTGTGTATATGCAAGCAGAAGATCAAATACGCACGTTAAAGATCCTGTAATCCATGTCAGCGTTCGGTGGGTTATGGAAACAAGAACATACCCAGCATGCACACCACCGAAAACGGAGTATGGCTGCCTACATGGCGGTGTAAAAACGGTCATACACGTAAAAGCCCACTCGTGTGCATACGAGTGAACGTGGGAGTTGCAGCCCACGAACGCAGAAGAAGAAGTTGCATTGCATTGCATGGTATTGTCTTGTCTTAAATCGCATCGTGTCGTATCGTATTGTCGTCCGAATGGGTTTTCCACCTTGTGTGACAGAACTTCATGGACAATCTCTCTGTTTGTATGTCTGTCTATCTGCCCCTCTGTCTCTCTCTGCCTCTCTCTCTTCTGTATTTGTGCCTGTCATTGATACTTTGAGCATTGTGTTATTTTTACAAGTATTGCTCCAAAAAAGAACGGTCTCGTCATATTTTGTACAGTAATGTAGTGTGTGTGTGTGTGTGTGTGTGTGTGTGTGTGTGTGTGTGTGTGCATGCGTGGGTGTGTGTGTGTGTGTGTGTGTGTGTGTGTGTGTGTGTGTGTGTTATTGATTTGCGTGTGTACACAACGGGGATCTATCTCTTTTCACGTGGGATAACTGGTGTTTTTGCCATGTACAAAAGATGAATCAAATGGACTTCCCATTTGCATACGTATTGTTAGTTTTGCAAACGTTTTGTGATCTGTTGCAGCTGCAACGATGAGCACAATGCTGTGTGTTATTCAGCATTGTTTCCATCTTATGATCGTTGATTTTGTCTGCAGTTATCATTGCTAAAATTAATCTGTTTGTATGTTCCTAATACATGGTCGTTTTTGTTTTTACTCCAAATATGTCTCTTAACTAATCAAGCTGGTATGGCCATTGTTTTGGGTTTTTTGTTTGTTTGTTTTTTGTTGTTGTTTTTTGTTGTTGTTTTTTTTTTGTGAACGCAGTACAATTGTTTTTCTTTTAATTAATTTTCTTCTTCTTCTTCTTGATTAAAGCGGCGAATTTCATTGGTCCTCTATGTGTGCTGTTTTCTGAAAAACTGGAACATGTGTGAATTGTATATGTTGTCAGCCCGCTGATCACTTGAACTGATGAGGAATTTAAGTGTTGCGTTTTTTAGCATTGGAGTCAGTTCTTCTTTGGTTTCCTGGAACGTCGTGTTATTTGTTTTGTGACTATTATTCATTCATTCATTCATTCATTTATTCGTTCATTGGTTGGTTCGTTTGTTCGTTCATTCATTCACTTGTTCGGTCGTTCATTCATCCATTTGTTGGTTCAGTCAATTGCTCATTCGTTTGTTTGTCGCTAAGTGGATAACACATTTGTTTTTTCTGATTCCAATAGATACGTGTTGTGTGTTGTGTATCGGAATATAAACTAAAAAAAATGGAAGACATCCATCTGTATTAAATGTATATATCATCCAGTTGCTTCTTTAATATTTTTCTTTGTTTCATTATTTTGATTCTTCTGGTTGCTTATTCAATCATTTATTTATTCATTCATACGCATGTTAATTAATCATTTTCTCTATCCATTTATTTATTTATCTATTTAATCATCAGTCGGCATTTTCCAATATTCCTATATCTATTTATTCATTTATTCGCTTTATCTATCATTACATTCATTTTTTGTATGTTTATGGGTGTATGTATCTGTAAGACTCTCTCTCTCTCTGTGTCACAATCTGGCAAACGTTTTTATCTTGTTTTCCTCTATCTTCTATCTTTCATTTTCTTTTCTTTTGTGACTAACTTAATTTGTTGTCACTGTTTCTTTATGAGCGTCTTGACTGAAATAAAGAGACTTGGTCTTGACTCTGTGTGTGTGTGTGTGTGTGTGTGTGTGTGTGTGTGTGTGTGTGTGTGTGATTGTTTTCGTGTGTGTTTGTGTGTGTGTTGCTTTTGTGTGTATATACATAATTATGTGTATACATGTGTGTTTGTGTGCGTGTGTGTGTGTGTGTGTGTGTGTGTAAGAGAGAGAGAGATAGACTCTCTCTCTCTCTCTCTCTCTCTCTCTCTCAGAGTAACTCACTTCGTAATCAAGACAAAAGAATCAAAGTTCAATCATACTGATATAATTTCAAAGAGCAAAAAATTGTTTCCATCAGAAGCAAGGTGTTGCAAAGTATTCCAGTGCAACACTAACAGAATACAAACTCTTTTCTGAAACCTAATGCCTGGCAGTGGTAATGATTAATTTTCTTTCCATTGGAAAATAATCAGTACAATATGCCGCAATATTTCAGTGTCTCTATCACAATAATATATGCTGCCATATTTCAGTGTCTCTATCACAACAATATGCTGCCATATCTTTCAGTGTCTCTATCACAACAATATGCTGTCATATTTCAGTGTCTCTATCACAACAATATGCTGTCATATTTCAGTGTCTCTGTCACAACAATATGCTGGCATATTATTTCAGTGTCTCTATCACAATATGCCGCAATATTTCAGTGTCTCTATCACAACAATATGCTACCATATTTCAGTGTCTCTATTACAACAATATGCCACCATAATTATATCAGTGTCTCTATCACAACAATATCCTGCCATAATTATATCAGTGTCTCTATCACAACAATATGCTGCCATAATTATATCAGTGTCTCTATCACAACAATATGCCGCCATATCTTTCAGTGTCTCTATCACAATATGCCGCCGTATTACAGTGGCTCTGTCACAATATGCTGCCATATATTTTAGTGTCTATCACAAGACTGATATGCTACCATATTTCAGTGCTTCTATCACAACAATAATTATGCAGCCATATCTTTCAGTGTAGCCACGCGCTCTCCCTGGGGAGAGCAGCCCGAATTTCACACAAAGAGTTGTGATAAAAAGAAGTACAAATACAACATAATGATGAAAACGAAACACTCACGCATGGCGTGGTCTGCTACGGTCTGGAATCGACGAAAGGAGATAGGGTCTTCATCTGTATCACTGTCAGACATGGCATCCTGTAGCTCCCCGGTCTCTTCATCGGAGCTATCAAAGTTTTAGTTTTCCGAGATAGAGTGTTGTGCTGAAAGGTCACCTCGGGAAGGCCCACTCCATTCTAGTGCCACAACGCGGCGAACAGGGGAAGCCAATTCCAGAAAAGTCGCTCCGTCATTACGTCAGCTGATGATGCAGTGATACATTTTGTGGCTGCGGCTTGTAGATGTTATTTAGATCAGGGATCTATAGGCTCTTTTTTTTTTTTTCTTTTCTTTTTTTCTTCTTCTTTTGTTTCGAACTGATTGTAACTAAGAATAAAATTTCTATATCAACTTATACGTTTTAAGACATACAATGATATCTAGTTCCCAAAAAAGGTTTTTCCGACTGGATAAAAACAGCTGATTCCAATTCCAGTTCATTCAAAATTGCATTTAAATCAGTTCTTTTATCTAGTACAATGACTATATATATATATATATATATATATATATATATATATATATATATATATATATCCATTTTCTTAATGAATTCAATCAGAGTGAAACAGCAGACTTGAACCAGGATATGATGCACAACAGACAAAAAAGCCTGATCTCGGTGGCACCAAACCCAAACGGTGTGCAAGAAGCATTTTCATACCAACGGTTTTAAGAGAGATCGAAAGTCAGAAAAGTGGAGTGATGTTTTCGGCGAAAACCAGCTTAATAACTGACACTCTGAGATTAGCCTCAGTATTTTCTTCTAACCATGAATGTAACCTTGAATTCAACACAGTTGTGTAACATTTGGATATGATATTAGGGAAGACAGTGACACCCCTCTGAAATTAATTTACACCTTCTATTTTCACCTTTTTTTAATGGATTGGTATAACAATAGCTTTTGCCCATTCCTGTGGACACTCACCCTTACTAGATTTAAATATAGTATTAAATAGTTTTGTTAAGAAGGAAATAATTTCCTCACCACCTAATTCAGTTCAACATTTCCGTGCACTTACACCATGATCAAGACCACTTGCTTTGCCTGTTTTTAGCTTTTTAATAGCCAGTTTCACTTCCGAGCTCTTCTGTAATAATCAGTGTAAACATGACTGATGTGATCTGGTTCTTCAAACCGATCAGTCAAACTTGAACTCAGGAAGGTCATGACTGAATTCATCAGTATTACTATTTCCAAGAACATTCTTAAAAGTAATGTTCATACCATTCATCAATCGTTATATTGTTGCTAAGTCTTTTTGTGACATGGGGGTACAAATCAGAACAATAACTGATGGTGAAAACAATGAAACAAAATCGAATAGGGTAAAGAAAAAAAAGAAGAAGAAAACGAGAGAAAGAGAGAGAAAGAGAGAGACAAGACAAGACAAAACAAATTCCTTATTTCGAGGATAATAGATAAGCACTGGTGTGCTTTTTTTTTTTTTACATCCAGTCCCCGCCCGGAATAGGGTCTACACTACATAATATTTAATAAAATGAAAGCATGGTGTTAGTAGAGATACATAACAGAGGAAAAAATGTACATAAATCAAAACAAAACAACGCAGTCACACACACACACACACACACACACACACACACACACACCGACGCACGCGCACACACACACACACACACACACACACACACACACACACACACATGGCATACAGGCACTAGCATGGTGTTAGTAAAATGCATAGGAGAAAAAATTAGTGAACAAAATGAAAGAAACAAACACACAGAACACACACCGCACTACAGACCAGAATGGGGGATAGAGGGTGAGGAAGGTTCTCAGTCAACCATACACATTTGACAAACAGTATCAATATAATGAACGATTTACATAACATATTATGGCATAACTGAAGGTACAGAGAGAGAGCGTTCCCCGTACTATGAGTCGTGATGAGAGCGTCTAAATCCGTGAAATAAGGCCCGTGTGACTACACGTAAAGGCAGCGAGCCCACACTCACTGGCTCCAACCATTGAGCTGAATGGCCCCAACCATCGAGCTCAATAGTACCCTTTCAGCTCAATGGCCCCAACACACATGTCAGGCACTGCAGCAGCTCAACTCTGAAGTCGGACGCCCGGTTGTAAGAAGCGGAGAACACATAACACATTCATCATTCCACAACACATCTTTGATCAAGCAGAAAGCATTATAAGTCACAACTGTATACATAAATGTATATTTGACTGTTTTTGGATCTTTTTGAGAGGGATTAACGAGCCGGGGGAGTATCGGCACGGCGGAGTATCGACTCGGGGGGGGGGGGGGGGTCAGCCCGATACTCCCCCGTGCCGATACTCCCCCGTGCCGATACTCCCCCAAGTCGATACTCCCCCGAGTCGATACTCCCCCGAGTCGATACTCCCCCGTGCCGATGCTCCCCCGTGCCGATACTCCCCCGAGTCGATACTCCCCCGAGTCGATACTCCCCCGGCTCGTTAATCCCTCTCGAAAAGATCCAAAAATAAGCAATTGTAATTATACAGTTGTGACTGATAATATGTTTTCTGCTTGATCAAAGATGTGTTGTGGAATGTTCAATGTGTTATGTGTTCTCCGCTTCTTACAACCGTCCGCCTTCAGAGTTGAGCAGCATTGCGCGACGTGTGTTGGGGCCCGCTATGTGTGGGCTCGCTACTGCTGTCGTCACGATTCAGTGCATATATGGGTGAACGCTCTCTCTCTCTCTCTCTCTCTCTCTCTCTCAATAGATGGTTTGAGACAGGTAGATTAACATCTCCTTGTCCAATGTGTGGCGAGAGTAAAGAAGATGAGATACATTTCATGTTCAGTTGCAAAGGATACGAGGAGGTTCGGGAAAACTGTACACTCTTTAAAACAGCTGCAACAAAGAGGAAAGACCTGGTCAGTGTCTTAACATCAAATGACGAAAATATTATCCTCTCAAAATACGTCTCAGAGGCAGAAGATACACGGAAAAAGAAAATAAATGATCAAAATGCCCGTTAATTCAAAATATATACAAACATTAATGGTTTCAAAAATGATTTCTTTGAGGGTCAAAATAGAAGCAGATAGAATTAGTATTTGGATGGTCAATCTGATGATGATGATGTTGTTGTTATTTTTTGTGTGCAATTTGTTGGCTGTTGTTTATTGATATAACCTTTGTAACATTAGGTGCGTTAGTTTTTGTTTTTGTTTTGTTTTGTTTTACTTTTTCAAATGATTGGATAAAACGACACTGTAACTTCCCCTGCACCCCCCTGTCACATGGGCTGTTAAGCTAATGACAGTAAAGAGTCAAAGTGTCAAAGTGTCTCTCTCTCTCAACAGAAACATCCTGTAGAGTAAGAGCGGGGTACATGGGAAGTTTCACATGGCTGTGAAAAGTATCTATGATTCTGTACTTGTATGTGTTCGTGACAAAGGTACTCATTCAGACTTTTCTCAGTGTGCTAGAGGGGTTAAGCCCACAGCTGTTTTCCTTTTTCATCAATGAATTGGCAGTGGAGTTATCCGGCAAAGAAGAGTAGACATCAGTGGAATACAAATGATACCTGGCGCAACAGAATTGTTCTGAATGCTATTTGCAGATGATGTTGTTCTCTTGTCTGACACACCCATAGGGTTACAAAATCAATTAAATGCCCTTAAGCAAGAAACAGACTACAACTAACAGTAAATCTCGATAAGACCGCAATGGAAGTCATCTTTCGACTAGTAAAAATGGTGCTATGGTGATAGGGAAATAAAAGTAACCAAAACATATAAATATTTGGGAATGTTATTCACAACAAAATTGAGTTTGACGTCTGCGTGGGATGAAGCAAATAGAAAAGGGGAAAAAGGTGTAATCCAAATTATAAAATCACTCAAGAGACTGCCTTCGACTGACGCACAGCTTTTTTGGAAACTTTTCGACACACAAATTGAACCAGCCTTGAGCTATGGAGCGGAAATATGGGGACTCATGCCAAATAACCAAATGGAAAAGGTACATACATTTGCAACGAAGCGCTTTTTTGGTGTCCCATTACACTCATCAAACACTATAATGAATGGCGAAACCGGCAGGTACCCATTGCATATTAGATCAATTGCAAAATGCATAAAATATTGGCTCAAACTAACAAGACTGCCAATATCACGATTGTGTAGACAAGCATACGAGATGCTGCTACTGCAAGAGGAGAAGGGCAAACAGAACTGGGTATTCCACATTAAGAAAACACTAACGGAACATGGATTCAGTCTTGTTTGGATGAGCCAAGGAGTAGGTCACGAGAGCGGCTTTGTATCGGAATTTAAAGACAGACTTATAGCATGTTACAAACAAAATTGGCACGGAGAAATAGAGAGCAATGATAGGTATAAATGGTTTTATTCTTTTAAATCAATATTTCAAACAGAGAAGTATATTAAGATTATAACAAATAAATGGCATAAAATCTGCTTTGCGAAGCTCAGATTGAGAACACTTGGACTGAATGCCAACAGAAGATGGTTCGATTCAGACGTAGCAACATCTCGTTGCCCAATGTGTGGCGAAAGCCCAGAAGATGAAAATCATTTCATACTTAACTGCAAAACATACGATGAATTACGAAAAAACTGCACCATTTTCAATACAGCTCCAGCGCAGAGAAAAGATTTGTTCGGCATACTAATGACAGAAAATGAAGATATGATACTTTCACTGGCAAAATATGTATCTGAGGCAATAAATATACGGAAAACGTCCATCATCGGTCCAAATACTCATTAGTCAATTAACAATTAGTATAGATTCTATGAGAAAAAAGCATAGGCAAAAAAAGGAAGGACTACATTTGGATGGTCAATGTCGACATTGTAATTATTTGATGTGTTCGTATTGATATGATGTGTATCGATGTTACATGCTTTTTATATGATTTATCTGTACTTTGTTTTATGTGTACTGTCCAAACCTTGGAGACGAACGACTGAAAAAAAAGCAAATTACTTCCTGTCACATTTACGTTTAAGCTAATGACAATGAGCCAAAGTGTCGCAAATCTCTTATTAGTTTATGCTGTTTCAATTCTGGTTTTGTTTTTTGGGGTGTTTTTTTCTGTTCCATTTCATCTGTTTGCACTATTTTGTTCTTATTAATTTTGTACCTACTATGTCACCAGAGCTTTTCAGCTAATGACATTATACATTTCAGTGTTCAGTGCTCTCTCTCTCTCTCTCACGCACACACACACACACACACACACACACACACACACACACACACACACACACACACACACACACACACACACACACACACACATTTACTCATTTGTTGGGGTCTTCTTCATACCTTTTCTTTAGACATGTTTCCCTTTCGAGGGCTGGAGAAAGCAATTGTTTGCTTACTCTAATGCTATCGGAAATAAAATTCCTTCCTTTCTTCATTCATTCATTTATTCCATCCTTCCTTCCTTCTCTCTCTCTCTCTCTCTCTCTCTCTCTCTCTCTCTCTCTATCTATCTATCTATCTATCTATCTATCTATCTCTCACTCACTCATTCACTCTTTCTCTCTCTCATTACTTTATTCACATACATTATTGTCATGAATGCAGGTATCATGATTATGTACTTGTAAATGCTTACTGTGCAATTGAGTGTATTTGAATGTCACGTATGTT
The DNA here is from genome assembly GCF_041734735.1 of Babylonia areolata. Classification (NCBI taxonomy): domain Eukaryota; kingdom Metazoa; phylum Mollusca; class Gastropoda; order Neogastropoda; family Buccinidae; genus Babylonia; species Babylonia areolata. The sequence continues at coordinate 6,031,733 of NC_134907.1, forward strand.
TTTCTATAACCTTTTGTTATCTTGTGAACAATTTGATTTCATTTCTCTTTGCCCTGAGGGCTGGATGTAAAAAAGCATATACATGCTTATTCCACGTCCCTCATTAAAAAGATTTGTTCGTTTGTTCTCTCTCTGTGTCTGTCTGTCTCTCTCTCTCAGATTCTCTCTCTGTCCCTCTGTCTCTCAGATTCTCTCTCTGTCCCTCTGTCTCTCAGATTCTCTCTCTGTCCCTCTGTCTCTCAGATTCTCTCTCCCCGTCTCTCTCTCTCTCTGTCTCTGTCTCTCTCCCCTCCTCTGTCAGATTCTCTCTCTCTCTCTCTCTCTCTCTCTCTCTCTCATAGTCTCATGTTATTTGCAGATGATGTAATTCTTTTGTCTGACACGGCCATAGGACTTCAAAATCAGCTGAACATATTAAAGCAAGAAGCAGATAGATTATTTTTAAAAGTTAATCTTGAGAAAACAAATGTAGTTGTGTTTAGAAAAGGTGGTTACTTATCTAGATATGAAAGATGGCACTATGGAACTGATGAAGTGAAGGTAACTAATGCTTATAAGTATCTTGGTATGATTTTTACAACTAAGCTGAGTTTGACAAGGACAGTAGCAGAAATTTGTAGAAAGAGGAAGAAGGGGGTTATAGAAATCTTAAGGTGTTTACGTAAGTTAGGCTCGATAGATTCATATATATTTTGGAAACTTTTTGATACTCAAATAGAACCAATGATAACATACAGTGCCGAAATTTGGGGACTTTCTGATAACAAAGATTTAGAAAAAGTACATACATTAGCTATTAAACGTTTTTTAAATGTTCCATTACATGCTTCAAATACTGTATTATATGGAGAAAGTGGTAGATACCCATTATACATTAAATCATGTGTGAAATGTATAAAATATTGGTTAAAATTAATAAGGCTACCCACATCGAGATTATGTAAGCAGGCGTATGAAATGTTAGTAAATGAACATGAGAGAGGGAAGGAAAACTGGGTATATTTTGTAAAGAAGACATTAACTGTAAATGGATTTGGGATTGTGTGGATGTGTCAGGGAGTTGGATGTGTAGAAGGATTTGTTTCAGAATTCAAAGATAGGCTAATTGCTTCATATAAACAGAATTGGCACTGTAAAATTAATGGAAAGCACTGAGAAATATAGATGTTTTTTTAGTTTTAAAAGTATATTTCAAACAGAAAAATATATCACAGTCGTGACAAACAAGTGGCACCGAACAAGTCTCGCCAGATTTAGAACGAGAACGATTGGTTTGAATGCTTATGAAAAGTGGTTTCAGACTGAGCCCTCGTTACTCTCCCCTTGTCCGATGTGCGGTCATTCAAGGGAGGATGAATTACATTTTTTGTTTAGTTGTAAAGCTCATGACGATATTCGAGAAAAATGTGTTGTATTTAAAACAAATTCAGCAAAGTATGAAGATATTTTTGGAGTGCTTAATTTAAATCAGGAAACTTCACTACAGTCACTTGCAAAATATATTGCAGAAGCGAATAACATGCGACGAAAAAAAACTCAACAATAATAAAATAGTATCAGGTGTTGCTCATTGTGAAAAGTGAAATCTGTGTTGTCATTCTCATATGGAAAATATTTATGTTATACATTTATATATGTTTTTGTTTTTATTTCTCACTACATGCCATTACTTTGAATGGATGGTCGAACTGCACTTTGTTGCACAGATTGATTGATTTCGTTTTGGTTTTGGTTTTCATCAATATTATTACTATTGATGCATGTTGTTATTTGTATTATGAACCCCCATGTCATTAGGGCTGTAAAGCTATTGACATTAAAGTGTTCAGTGTTCAGTGTTCAGTGTTCTCTCTCATAGTCTCTCTCGTTTTCCATTGTTTTGTTTTTTCCCCTATCCAGTTTTGTGTTTCATTGTTTTCACCATTATTGCTCTGATTTGTACCCCCATGTCATCTAGTACAGCCAATGATATTAGATATTTCAATATTCACCGACGGGCGCAATAGCCGAGTGGTTAAAGCGTTGGACTGTCAATCTGAGGGTCCCTGGTTCGAATCACGGTGACGGCGCCTGGTGGGTGAAGGGCGGAGATTTTTACGATCTCCCAGGTCAACATATGTGCAGACCTGCTAGTGCCTGAACCCCCTTCGTGTATATATGCAAGCAGAAGATCAAATACGCACGTTAAAGATCCCGTAATCCATGTCAGCGTTCGGTGGGTTATGGTTATGGGTTATGCATGCACACCCCCGAAAACGGAGTATGGCTGCCTACATGGCGGGGTAAAAACGGTCATACACGTAAAAGCCCACTCGTGTGCATACGAGTGAACGTGGGAGTTGCAGCCCACGAACGCAGAAGAAGAAGTATTCACCTCTGTCTGTCTGTCTGTCTCTCTCGTATATTAGTGTGTGTGTTAGTGTGTGTGACCAGGGACAGGAACCGGCTGTTGGACAGCTGGGTGTTATTCTGTTATTAGCGTTATTAGCTAGGACTTCGCCTCGAGTCGTGCTGTTCACTTTGATTTTCTTGTGATGTCTGTGTTGATGTCCACCTACCACTCTGAGTGTTTTCAATGCCGCTGAATCAGTGAACAAAAGATTTTTTCCCCTTCCTGAAAAAATAGATACCATCATTCAAATAATTTTCATTAAATTCATCCGTTCAGTCTACTGATCTCTCATCCATTCCTTTCGAGTCTCTCTTAATACAATATTCAACAAGCCATCTCTCTGTGTCTCTTTCTATGTCTTTCCGCATGTGCGTGTTTGTGTTCGATCGGTCCATATTTATTAATTCCGTGCATACACACGCAGACACACACATACGCACACACAGTCTCTCTCTCTCTCTCTCTCCCTCTTTCCAATGCACGTGCACGAGCACACACAGAGACAGATATGCACACACTCACTCACTCTCTCTCTTTTTCTCTATCTATCTCACACACGCACACACAAGCCTACACCCACCTACTCTCAAACACACATCCCCCCCCCCTTCCACCATCCCTCCACCGTGGTGGAAGGGAGAGTAGGGCACACCTAGAGAGTGATGTAGATATAGATATATGTTTATCCGTCCACCATCTCCCACTACTCCCCCCCTTCCACCCCCTACTCTCCCTCCCCCCCCTACTCTCCCTTCACCCCCATCCCTCCGTCTCCCCACTGTCCTACTCTCCCTTCCACAATCTTTCCACTGCCCCCCCCCTTCCCCCATCCCTCCACCATCCCCCTTACTCTCCCTTCCCCCATCCCTCCACCATCAGCCCCTCCTCAACCCCACCCTACTCTCCCTTCCACCATCTTCCCCTTGTCCTATTTGACCTTCCCCTATATTTCCCACCCATCCCCCTACTGCCCTGCATCTCTATCCCTAGGTGCTTCTCCACCCCACGCCCTCCTTCTACTCTCCTGTCTGACCTAGGAGACACTTTTCACAACAACAAAAAAAACCGGAAGAAAGACCACACATTTTCCTCTAAAGAACAGAGGAGTAGAGTTATTGGGTGTGATCCCCGCAGAGATCGCCTAACTCAAAGCTAGTTTTTGAAGACATTTTCCTGCTACAATGCCACCCAACCAAACTAAAATGCCCATAATGTCCTGGTGTATCCACTTTAGCAATTTTTAGCGTATTTCATATTTCAATTCTTTTCATTTCCCGAGATTTTACTGCCTTACCAATGATACTAAAGCCCTATATTTATTTCATACAATCTTCTTGCATAATTTGATATGGCATGATTACCATATTTTCTTGGTTTCTTGGGTTTTTTTACCCTTTTACAAAAGCAAATCTTACATGATTATCTTACAAACACAAGACGTTGCATGACAAAAAGATAAGGTGTGATACATCACTAAAATTACTCCGCTGCTCTCAGCGTGTATACTCATTAGCAAACAATGCTTTACCATCGTGTCAAACTGCATGTGAAGCGGAGAAATCAAATGATTGTTGTTTGGGTAAAAAAGCCAATGGGTTTAGTTGGAAATTACTGCCCTTTGATTAACAGAGGGAACGTCCACCTTCATCAAGAATTTATAAAATTATATGAGACGTTACATGACAAAAAGATAAGGTGCGATGCATCAGTAAAGTTACTCAATTGCTCTCAGCGTGTATACTGATTAGCAAACAATGCTTTTGATTTGTGTTCAACTGCATGTAAAGCGGAGAAATCAAAGGATTATGTCGTTATGGGGGGAAAAAAAAAACTCAACTAATTATTTGGTCGGAAATTACTGCCCTTTGCCTAACAGAGGGAACATCCACCTTCACTCCCCTTACTGCCAATATTCGACAGCTGAGTTATTTCTGTCCCTCTCCCCGCCACCTTCCTGTCTCTGTCTAATTCTTCATCATGATCAAAGTGTAATCTGTTCAGTCTTAAGGATAAAGTCCTGTCATGCACTGGATTGAATAATAAATGACTTCCACACACACACACACACACACACACGTGCGCGCACCTGCGTGCACCAAATAAATACCTCCCTCTCCCTCGACACACACACACACACACACACACCAAGAGAGGGGTGAGGGAGGCATGGAGATAGATTTATATTTGTTTATTTATGTGTGTACGTCTTTTTAAGCCACTGATGATTAGATGTGTTCAATTCTGTGCAGGATAAGACGCTATCCTAAAGACTGAGCAGATTATATTTTGATGTTGATGATTGATAAGACAGAGAAAGACAGGAAGGTGGGATGGTGATGGACGGATATGACTCAGTCGATTGTTGAATAGTGAAGGTGGATGTTCCCTCTATTAATCAAAGGGCAGTAATTTCCAACTAAACCCATTGGCTTTTTTACCCAAACGACATAATCATTTGATTTCTCCGATTCACATGCAGTTTGACACGATGTTAAAGCATGGTTTGCTAATGAGTATACACGCTGAGAGCAGCGGAGTAATTTTAGTGATGTATCACACCTTATCTCTTTGTCATGCAACGTCTTGTGTTTGTAAGATAATCATGTAAGATTTGCTTTTGTAAAAGGGTAAAAAACCCAAAAAAAACAAGAAAATATGGTAATCATGCCGTATCAAATTATGCAAGAACATTGCATGAAATGAATATAGGGCTTTAGTATCATTGGTAAGGCAGTAAAATCTCGGGAAATGAAAAAAATTGAAATATGAAATACGCTAAAAATTGCTAAAGTGGATACACCAGGACATTATGGACATTTTAGTTTGGTTGGGTGGCATTGTAGCGGGAAAATGTCTGCAAAAACTAGCTTTGAGTTAGGCGATCTCTGCGGGGATCACACCCAATAACTCTACTCCTCTGTTCTTTGGAGGAAAATGTGTGGTCTTTCTTCGTTGTTTTTGTTTTTGTTTTTTTTTGTTTTGTTTTTTTTTGTTTTGTTTTGTTTGTTTTTGTTTTGGTGAAAAGTGTCTGCTAGGTCAGACAGGAGAGTAGAAGGAGGGCGTGGGGTGGAGATGCAGGACAGTGGGGGGAGGGGTGGGAAACATAGGGGAAGGTCAAATAGGACAAGGGGGGTCAAAGGGTAAGAGTAGGACAGTGGGAAAATGGTGGAAGGGTGAGTAGGAGAGTGGGGAGATGGAAGGATGGTGGAGGGAGAGTATGGGGGGGATGGTGGAAGGGTGGGGGGGGTGGTGGAGTAGGGCACTCCTAGAGAGTGATGTAGATATATGTTTATTTGCTCATGGGAAGGAGGCTGATGATACTTGAACAGCATCACAGTTTTGGTCTTTTAATTGACATTTTAATAAATTATGTCTGAGTAGATTGTTTCTCCTTTTGATCACGTGGAAAATAAACTTTGATACTTGACAATTTATCTGCTTGTTGTTTGATCGGAAAAGTGTCCTTGGAAACATATTTAAATAGTCTTGAAGAACCTCATCTGCAAATCAATGTACATATAACAAACAATAAATGGTATTCAGTTTCAGTTCATCCTGGCAAAAAGGACAGAGAGAGAGGGGGGGAGAGGGAGAGACAGAGAGAGAGAGAGAAAGAAAGAGAGAAATAGAGTGAGATGGATGGATAAACAGGCAGACACATAATTATTGTTGCCGGTAATGTATGGCAGGAGAGACACAACAAAAAATCAACTGCGCCGGCGACACTGCATGCAAACTATAACATATTGCGGCATATAATGTCGCCGGGAATCACCTCAACAGTTGCGTAGCTGTTGTGCTGGTGGTGGTGGCCACGGTGTGTTCGTGCGCGCATGCGTGTGTGAGTATGTGTGATTATGCGTGCGAGTATTACAAGGTGTGTTTGTGTGTGAAAGTACTTTGAAGTTGTGTGTGTGTGTGTGTGTGTGTGTGTGTGTGTAAGTGGGTGCTTGCGTGTGTGCGCGCACGGCGGCGATCGCACCCAGTATTATCTGGCGTTTATAACTAACATTGCTGTCGTGTTATCTCCGCCACTTGGCTGGGTCATAAAACTTACAACTTTTGTGTCTGCTGTGCTCACTGTGTCGATGTGTGCGTGCGTGCGTGCGTGCGTGCGTGCGTGCGTGTGTGTGTGTGTGTGTGTGTGTGTGTGTGTGTGTATGCTAGCGCGTGCATTTGAATTATACATGTGAATATGTGTGTGTGTAAGTGGTGGGTATGTATGTGGGGAATGGGTATGTATGAGGGTGGGAGGGGAGGCGTCAGATGGTCCGTGTGTGTGCGTTTGTGTGTGCGTTCATGTGTGCATGTGTGTATATGTGTGTGTGTGTGTGCGTGTGTGTGCGTATGCGTGTGTGTGTGTGTGTTCTTAAATGTGGGTCTTTGTCTTATGTGTAACGTCTCTTCCTCGGCCCCTTCACATCTGCATCTGGGGTGGGGCGCTCCAAGATGGGGCCATAAAAAGGCCATAAAAGTGGCCCATAAAAGGTCGGAAGGTTGTTTCAGGCAGCGGGATCAAAGCCTAGCGCGGCGGCTTGGCCAAAGAATGGGGGGCCAAGGGGAAGGGGGTGGGGGGTGGGGGGTGGGGGGCAATATATCGAGGTCCAACAATGTCACTGTACGCGCACGCGCCGTGTGTGTGTGTGTGTGTGTGTGTGTGTGTGTGTGTGTGTGTGTGTGAAAATAATCAATAAAAACGAAACGAAAAAAAAAAAAAATTTAAATGCAACGAGCAGTAATTGCTACATACAACTGATTAATTGCCTTCTTTATTTTATGTATTACAAATTATGTAACATGAATTATCCGTGCTAAACCTGACAGCGGCAAAACGCTATGTATGTGTGTGTGTGTGTGTGTGTGTGTGTGTGTGTGTGTGTGTGTGTGTGTGTGTGTGTGACGGTGTGAAAACAATCAATAAAAAGAATCGAAAACCGTGAAAAATCCATGCAAACACTGACGCATAACCCCACCCCTCAAAACCATATGCCTTAAATAAATCATACAATTAATTAAAATCTTTTTTTACCTGTTTATATGTTGCTAATCGCATTATATTATATTGCTTATTAACGCTTAATCATACCGATTCAAATCTTTGATTAGTCAAGTTCGCTTACTGTTATCATTAGCATTTCGTTCTAATGATGTTTTATTGTAATCTCATTTTTTAATCAAAATTTCACCAATTATGATTATCCAACACACACACACACACACACACACACACACACACACACACACACACACACACACACTTGCAGTTACCTTCACCAGTAGCCGTCTTTTCCCCCCTATCTTTGTCAAATAACACTTTTGGCTAAAAGACGCAAAACTGAAGAAGAAGACAACAACAACAACACACACACACACACACACACACACACACATACGTGTGTGTGTACGGGGTAGCATTGACACGGGGGAGTATCGACACGGGGGAGTATTGACACGGGGGAGTATCGACACGCTCCCGACTCGGGGGAGTATCGACACGGGGGGGTATCGGGCTGAGCCCGCACCAACCAACTCGTGCAAAATCGCGAGTCAGTACGAGAACTTGTTTCATTTGACGTACATTTGGTGCATTTGGTCAAGAAAACTGTGAGTTCGGATATTGTTACGATAGGGTTTTGAATTTGGTTTGCTTTAATATGATGGTGTTGCCCAGTTGAGAGATTTCCACTGTCCACATTCGTCTATGTCCGTGTTTGTTAGTGCAGAACAATTACAGAATCTTCACTATGATGAAGGCGGTAGAGAAGGGAAAGAAGAAGAACATGGATTGATTCTGATCGTTGACCTCAATCATCAAAACTTATGATGGAGTGAAATATCGAGATAGATAATAATATAACAATATGATTTTCATATATTTATATATATTCTTTCCGATTACGTCCACGTCTTGATATTAACACTACTCATTCCGTTCCGAGGGGGAAAATTGTGGATATTGCTTATTGTCAAATATTCTGAATTTTAGTTTCAGTTGTGCCCTGTTAACTAGTATTCGTAGTAAATTTTGTTAATGTTCTGTGAATATTTTAACACTGAGTTCAGGTTCAGTTCAAACTTAGACATGATAATTTATATTAGTGTGTATGGTTCAAAATACTGTGGTTCATGTGACCGTTTCAGACAAAAACAATGGGCCATTTTCAAAATAAAAGTGTCGTGAAAAACACCAGCTTCTTCCACCCCCATAGGTTCCCACAAAATATTTGCAATTTATTTGTATTGTTCTCACACTCTTCAGTCTTTGGTATGTGACAGGGTTTAAATTGTGTGTGTGTGTGTGTGTGTGTGTGTGTGTGTACAGACTATGTGCCAATGTTAACTGTGGAACAACCTAGCTGTTACATGACTGATGTGCTGATTAACATGGAAATAAACAACAAAGCCATTACCAAATTTTATTTTGCAAAGCTGAAGTGAAATGCTGATAGTGTGCTGACTGCTCAGGACTGTAAAAGTACACATTGCGTTAGAATAAAAGTAAAGGAGAAAATAGAAACGTAAGAACTAAAATACTGAAATGATAAAAAACGTAAGAACTAAAATACTAAGTACCATAGCCAGAACTAGCTGAGTTCAGTTTTTGGAAAAAATTTAAGTGAAATAAAACAATGGATGGTAGCTGAAAGGGTGTATCACAATTTGAAAAACAACAACAAAGAAATCAAAGCAAAACTAGTTGTGTCAGTGTTTATGACACCATTTTGATCTTATGAATAACTGTTATCAAAGATGAAACAAAGCAGTTGATGGACTTGAAGTTGTAATTTGTAACATGATGATCAAAACTTGTGGGATGCATATTCAAAGCTTTAGCTGACCTGTGTAATTAACATGCCAGAATTAAACTGTGAAATCCTGAGTTGAGCAGCTTCTCAGCCAGCCATGCCAAACAATTTTCTGTGGTGATTTATGCTGTACAAGTGCATAGCACATTGCTGTTTCAACTTCATTGTGTGAGAGCTGGCAGGATTTGCAATCATCATTCAGCCCTCTCTGCACAGTCTGGTGCATGAAGCGATGGCAAGGGAGCACCACTAGTCTCTGTCAGCTGCTGTTCGAAGGGTTTTCTGTTGTGTCAGGCCTTGGCTTCCACCTCTCTTTCCATTGTCCTATTCCACAGTTTCTTTTCCCCTTCGGCGCCCATATGAGTGCGGTTCTGAGCATTAGGTCCTCATTGGAGATCATGTTGAGCCAGAGCCTTACTTTCTAGGCACTTGAAAATAACAACTCTTATTCCAACTTTATGCACCTCACAGAGCCACACTTTCTAAAGGACATAATTTTATTGATAAAGACTTTCCGTTTTGTTACATTGTGGGTCTCACACTTTTTGGAGCACTAATATTGTTCGGCAAACAATTTACAAGAGATGGCCAACAAAAAGCTGACACCATATATTCACATCATTGTGTGTAAGACCTTTTGTTTGTTGATCCAATAAGGACCACTCTAGTCATCCTAGTGCTTTGATAGTCTGTGGGTGCAGAGTTGGCTGATAATGTTGCTTCATGCATGGAATGTTTGGTTACAACTAGGGTTAAAACTTCCTGAGGGTTGCCAGTTAAAACTTTTCTGGCCTGTTTTTGTTGTTGTTGTTGTTGTTGTTTTGTTTTTTGTTTGTTTTTTTGCTGTGCTGCAGATGTTCTGTTTTCCTTATATTTTGGTGCCTTTATGGATAGAGTGGTGCCACTTTGCATGATCCTTGACAGTTTTTCCCCAGGTGTCAGGGTATATTCAGAATACTTTTATTGAATGTTTCAGTCTTTGTAGCATTTCTTTTGACCACCATTTGACTGCAGTTCTGGTTGAAGCTTACCAAAATTAAAATATCTTGGGTAGCTGGTAGTCTGATATGTGAACCACATGTCTAGCCCAGCAAAGCTGGGACTACATCTGGGTGGTGTGGATGCTGGACAGATCTCATCAGATCTGCTTGAGCATTCACCTTGGTGTCTGGTGTCTTGTCCGCAGGATGTGTGGGAGCAGTTTAGCTTCTTGGCATGATGTTTGTGTATTGTTCAAGTTTCACAGGCATGTTGGAAAAGTGACAGTTCTGTACACCTTTAGCTGAGTCTGTCGACTGATGTCTCTTGTGTTCTTGATGCTGGCATGAAGTCTGCCAAAGGCTTCACCTTCTCTCCCAATTCTGGCACTCACTTTATTGTCAGTGATGGTACTTGATAGGTGAACTTATTCACTACATTGAGTCACTGATTATTGACTGTTAATTATGTGGGGCTCAGCATAAGGTCTCCATGGATCTGTTGGATGCAGCACTCTGTCTTTGTGTTTATTGTGAGGCCAAAGTTTATGCTGGCAGTGGAAGACTTGTCAGCACAGCATTGCATGTCAGCGTTTGTGCCAGCGTTGATGATGCAGTCATCATTGATCAGAAAGCCTCTGCTCTCTCTCTCTCTCTCTCTCTCTCTCTCTCTCTCTCTCTCTTTCTTTTTCTCTCTGTGTATGTATGTGAGTGTGACTATTAATATGAATGCAGTGGAAATATGTTTTGGTGTTTATGTGTTGAATACACACGAACACAGAGTTGCATCCTGTTGCTCTGGACACGCTGCCTGGTTTGCAGCCTTTTTCCAAAGGCAGCAGCTCAGACTCTGAGCATGAAGTTGAATTGGGGAAGATATTCCTTATGAGGATGGCAGTACTTTTCAGCACCACCACCTGCGACTAGAAATACTACAAACCACCCACAGTTCATCTTCAATGATGCCAGACTAAGTGACCCTGTGTCTACATTCAAATTCTGTCTGACATCAGATAATTTATCACATATAAGATTTACCAACATTGGACAAACATGGCATGTCTTAAAACCAATGGTGAAACCAATATTGTATTGATGCTTTGATTGGTTGTAGCAATGTATAACAAAGAAATAGAACTGTTTTGTGCTGCTGATGCTGCCCCAAACCTTGATAAAGTGGGAAGGATCAGTCAGGTTGAATTGGCAAGGAATGTTGTCATTGAACTCCACTCTTGCTGATATAGAGTTAGGTGAATTGCTAGTCTACAGTGAGCTGTTGTTGGCACTGTCAGGAGCAACAAACATTTCCTGCCACTGTATTTCAAGGAGAAAAGCAGCCTTCCTGGATAGCAGAGTTTGTATCCCAACGGACCCAAGATACATACAGATATGGGAGCACTGCAAAAATTGACTCTATAGTGAGTATGGGTATGACAGACCCACAGCACAGGAATAAGTGGGTAAATAATGAAGCACTGTGAAGATTAAGATCCATTCTCTGTATGGCCATTTCATGATACAGTTGCAAAAGTTGGTAATGGGCCCACTTTGCTGCTCATGGCACCAGAACTTACACCTCCATTTTTATTTTTATGAAATGTATTCATAAGCAAATATTGATTAAAACTGTGTAGAAGATTTTACATGGGTGTGATATGTGTTCAGACAATCAGACCAAATGGCATCCCTGGATCCGCAAGAACTGATGAAGGTGAAGGTTGAGCTCAGTGACCGTGAAGATGTGAAACCACAATTGATGAAACAAAATCAACATTCAGGTCAGTGTCATCTTTTTTTTCCACAAGAGGGTGCCTCTGTATGCTCAAGATGTATTGCTAAAAATGGTTGCATTATTTGAAAATGCTCAAAACTGCACTTAAGGAACTTCACTAACCAGTTGAGTGCCAGAGAATTTTGTATTTAAAAAAAAGAAGAAAAAAAGTGCTCTCCCCTTGCCAGGGAATTTTGAGGATTCGGGGGTAATAGATTTAAAAAAAAGAAAAGAAAAAAAAAGTGCACAGTCTTTGGGAGATACAGAAAGAAAGTAAATATTTTGTGAAGGAAAATGAATGTAGATTCTGCATCTGGGCTTTTTTTTCCTAATCAGGGTGATTGTAGATAACTGTTCAGGCATTTAAAGTCAGAATATTAATTTTTGTGCAACAAAAAAGTCAATTTCAACCTCTTGATAATGACATCCATAAAGAAAAGAAAAAATACAGCTAGAAATAGCATGCCTATTGTCAGATTATACCTGTAGAAGAAATTAAAACAGGCTATAAGTTAAAAAAAAAAAAAAAAAAAAATCACAGCTTGTGTAGATATGGAAATGAATCACTTTCCCAGCAATGACAAAGGTGGTTATATCAGTGTAAAAGGTCAATCACGGTCTCAGAAACTGAGCTGGCAAGCTTTTTGACAGCTAAGGGCTGTCGCAAGTGAGAGGGTGAAGTTCTTTGATGACATTCGCTCCCTTCGAGTTGCACGTGAGCTGATTAAAGTGTCTGTTGTGCATCTGGCATGCCACCACTTCAAACAAGTCAACCATCTGATTCAATGAAAAAAAAAGTGTTAACTCTCTCTGGACGATGGAACACTATAGTGTTCCTGACAAAAGACATGGTTCCGGATGACGGAACATGATAGCAGTTTAGACAATTAAAACATTTTCTATGTGTTCCAAGGTTTTCTAAGACTTCTTGGCCAAGTTTGACTATTCACTGACCAATGCAGATAGCTACCAAAAAGTGTGCAGCTGGAGTTTGAATATAAATATGGTTTTGTATCTTGAGTACATTTTATGTATTATTTTTCACTGCTTTTGACCAGTGACCAATTCGGGACACTACCAAAAACTGCATTATCATGAAACAAATACAAGCCTGGATAAAAACAGACCTGGGGGATTATAGACCACACACACACACACACACACACACACACACACACACACACAGTGATTCACAGGGTACATGCAGAGTAGTGTTGGAAGAGGGAGGGAGATAAGTGATGTAAAATGATGGGTCATATGCCAGTTACAGGGCACAAAAGGGAACGTGGCCATCCGTGAAATGTTCTGTCACTGAACACTGCTGGAAACAGACAACAGCTAGTAATCTGTGATTTTCATTCAATAAAGAATTTTAATATGTGTGGATGTGAAACACATGTTTTATTTTTTCACACTTTTTGTCACAGAATCACACTTTTTGTCACTGAATCAGATGGATGACTTTGTAGAGGAGGCAAAATGGATGCACAACAGACACTTTAATCAGCCCACTAAACTAAACCTGGGGGAGGGGAGGGTGGGGGGGTGGAGAGCTGGGGGAGGGAGTAAGTGTTATCTGTCAAAAAGCTTGACTGCTCAGTTTCTGATAACATGATAGACCTTTTATGTAGACTTTTCCCACTTTCGTTATTGTTGGGACAGCTATTCACTTACATGACCAAAAGAGTTTTTATTTGTTTTAATGAACTTATAAAACAAGTTTAATTACTTCTCTTTGTATAATATGACAACAAGCATACCATTTCCAGTTGTGTTTTGTTTGTTTTCTTTTTTGGAGGTCATTCTGTGGAGGTGGAAATAGACTTTTGATGCACAAAAATTATTACTTTCAAATGCAGGAACAGTTATCTACAATCAAAATAATTGGGAAAAAAACTTGAATCAGAATCCACATTCATATTCCTTTAAAATATTTGCTTTCTTTTTGTATCTCCCACAGCTTTTGTGATAGAATTAGTTGGGGCCTTTTTACCCATGAATCCTTGAAATTCCCTTGCAATGGGAGAGCACTTTTTCTTTATTAACTTTTTTTTTTTTTTTTTTTTTTTTACAACAGGTGTGGTGCAGCATATATGGATCTGTCCACATGCTCTGACACCTCCTTGATGCTGAAACTGAGTGACAAATCAAGTTGCTGTATTTTAGTACTTTTGTTTGTATCAAGCTTGATACATTTTACTTTCTGTAATTTTATTCATGTTCATGTTTTGTTCATGTTTATGATGTGCATCAGACTAGACTGTGAACTTTGAGAAACTGTGTTGTGTGAATGGAGAGCCGTTGGATGCACAAGTTATTTCCAATTTAATCGTTGATATTCAGAATTCTGTTGTGCTGTTGCAGGTATGACACATGACTTGTGTGAAAAAAGTGTTGGTGCAGCCAGCCAAGCCTCAGAGTCTGACCCCAGGAGCCCCTCAGACGCTGACCCCTTGTCTGAATCAAACCCACTGACAGTCATTAAAACTGAACCAGTTAATGACTACCCAGCAACAAGCCAGACTCCTGACCAGAACCCGTCAGTAGACACCAGAGAAGGGAAAGGGGACATCAGATGTGGATCTTCCATCTGTGCTGTACTCACTGAAGTTCCTGAAGAAGAAGAAGCTTCTTCAGGGAATTCCGTGAATTCTGACTGCACTGAGACAAACTTGTGGCCTGGTAGGCAGGCAGAAACAGACTTGGATTCCCCGACTGTATCTGTCAGGGGAAATAGCAGCAGCGATAGGATCAAGACAGAACCAGACACTGGCAGTGACATGGAAATTGAAACAGGCGCAACAACCATCAGCAGTGACCTGCGGACTGAATCAGTGGCACCAAACAGTGGTATCATCAAGGCAGAACTAGACATAACAGGCAACAGTAGTGATGTGCAGACTGTAATGGTTGCTGACAACAGCAGTTACATGCAGTCTGACACACTTACAGAGGTTGTGATGATAGCACCACAGGATGATGTCAGATCTCAATCCATCTCCTGCAGGGATGACGACAGGAACAGACCAGAAGATGACAAAGAGGTGTGTAAAACTTTTCTTCATGATTTTTATTCATAAGCTTTGTGGGGCTGTTATGTTTTCTCTTTTTGAATATAATTATATATTTCTTTTTGAAGGTGGAGGTGGTTACAAGAGGAGAACATTTGAGATGTTTGTGAAACAACCCGAGAGAATTGTATTTCTTTTTTTGTCACAACAGATTTCTCTGTGTGAAATTCAGGCTGCTCTCCCCAGGGAGAGCGTGTCGCTACACTACAGCGCCACCCATTTTTTTGTATTTTTTCCTGTATGCAGTTTTATTTGTTTTTCCTATCAAATTGGATTTTTCTACTGAATTTTGCCAGGAACAACCCTTTTGTGCTGTGGGTTCTTTTATATGCGCAAAGTGCATGCTGCATATGGGACCTCGGTTTATCGTCTCATCCGAATGACTAGCGTCCAGACTACCATTCATGGTCTAGTGGAGGGGGTGAAAATATTGGCAGCTGAGCCATGATTTGAACCAGTATGCTCTCAGACGAGTTACCTCTATGCCATTACTGCATGGGTCTTCATGCTGGATGAAAATTCAGCAGAAATTATGCATGGATACTTCTGTGTTGCACAAATTTCCATATTGGCATTTTGGTGATTTGAAAGGGGGAAAAAACCCTACATTTGACTTTGTTTCAATATAAAAACACACTGTATACAGCTGACATCTTGTTCAGCATGCTAGCCTTCAGTTTCAGTTTCATGTGTCTCCAAAACACATGGGGACATAACAAGTAAACAACATAGTGGAAGAATGAATGGCTTCTGAAGGGACAAAACTTAGCTGCAAACTTTTCAGTATTGCAAAAGTCAGTTATCCCACCAATGAATTCTTCATATTCATAGAGCAAGTTAAATGCTTAGAAATGTGCACCTAACTGCACTGTTCCATTTAGTGAAATCTTTTTGACCATTCATCAAACATACCATTAATACATAAAAATTTATTGTCTTTCACTCAGATGTGGTGATAAACTGAGGTGTTGTTTGCATCATGCACTTTGCGCATGAATAGAATCCATGGCAACAGGAGAGTTGCACCTGGCAAAATTCTTCAGAAAATTCCTCTTTGTAAGGCAAAACCAATAAAATGCACTCTTGCAGACAGAAAAACGGAGAAGGAGCAGCCAGGATTTCACATTGAGGAATTTAATGTGGCAGGAAAATAATACAACACAAGATCTGTATAATATAATGTGCATGTATTTTCATTAACTATTTGAGCTGATCTGTATTATCAAATTATTGTGTCAGTATACACTTTTAATGCTTAAAAAACAAGTAAACAACTATCTGCATAAGTAGTATAATCAGTAGGAGATAAAAAATTAAAAAAATAGAATCTTTTTGTTGTTAAGGTCTCACTTGTGTAAACAAAGTGAATCTGTAATAACCTGGTGTTCGGCTGTGTGTATTTGTGTGTGTGTTTGTGTGTGTGTGTGTGTTTACAGTCATACCAATGATAGTTGTTAGTCCTCTGGATTAAACCATATTTCTGGATCATGAATGGTTTATTTCGTTGAGGCTCCAGATCCAGAAAAATTATTGTGCTCACCCCAGTTAGTTGCCTGAATGTTTGTTTGGGTTTGAAGATGGCATGACATCGTTTTCTTGTTCACAATTAAAAAAGAAAACTAATGCAAACTCTGGATAGGACACATAGAAAGATACTAACTGCACCATCAGTGTGTTTACTCCATGTGAATATTTTTAACTAAATACAGAATTAACTAGAATGAACATTAGGGAAAAAAAGAAAAGAAAAAAAAAAAAGAATCAGCAGCACCTCCCAGTTTCTGTAATATACCTGGTCTGCTCAGATCTGAAGAAAACAGCAGATCTGAAGAAAGCAGCAACATGGTGTGCCTGAGGCGATGGCAACGTCTCCTTTACCAGTACACCAAATTAACATGATTTAAATGATGGTATCATTTTGAATACAGTCATCAATTTATTGTAAGTAACAAGTAAGAAACTTTCAGTGCTAGTCATCAGATGTGTTTTGGCCCTGTGGTAGGTCTTGCTTCCGAACAGAACATAAGTGGTTCGTTCCTGCACTGGTACCTTTTTTCTCTTCAAGCTTAATGATATTCAATACAGAACACATTATACTTTTTTTTTACCCCCCCCCCTTCCCCCACATGATTCAATTATTGGATAAACCATGTATTGTATCACAACTGAGTCTTGAAGGCCTTCCCTCTCTTGTTTTGTTTGTTTGTTTAATAGAAGTTTCCTTTGTTTGAGTCAGTGAATTGAATTTGTGAATGTCACATAGCTTATGAAGATCTGCTTGGAAGTCATTTTTCTTTATTGAAAGCCTCACACTGAAAAGGAAAGGACTGGTCACAGATCCTTTAATGATTAGCATGTCAGTACGTACCAGTCAGATATACCACTTTCTGGGAATTCCTTTAAAGCCTTTCAAAAAAAATGTTTACAGACTTTACACACACACACACACACACACACACACACACACACACTGATAGCAAACCATGCATTCTGCCGTAATGTCTTTTGTTTCCATGTATTTGTCTGGCAATTTGTTGCATCACTATCACTATAGTATATATTTACTTTTTATATGCACTATTGCAGATGAATATTTTTCTAATTTTCAACAGTCTATATTTCCTTCTTGGGCTTGCTAAGGGCTCTCTCACTTTAAACAGTATCCATGTCTTCTGGAAATTCCGTGCCTGAAACTTCTCAGTCTCTCTCTTTGTTTCTATCCTTTTCCTTTTCTTTCTATTATTTCTTCCTTTCATATCTTTTTTTTTTCCAATCACCTATATTTTTTTTCTATAATAAAGTCCAATAATTTTTTGTTTTATTCTTGACTTGATAATTGAGCATTCTTGTTCCTGTTGTATTCTTTGTTTTCTGCCTCCTAAGATTTTTGAGTTTTGTATGCCTGTTTTGCATGATGTTTGTGTCCAGCTTAATTTTTCAGTACTCTGGTAAAAAATTGACAGAGTGGGTCAACACCACAGACATATCGTTGGTTGATCTGCTTGAATTATTCAGTTTAGTTTCAGTTTCAGTTTCTCAAGGATGTGTCACTGTTCAGACAAAATCATATTATATGCTACACCACATATGCAAGCAGATGCCAGACCAGCAGCGTAACCCAGTGCAGTTAGTCTGGCCTTGAGGAAGAAAATTGATTTATTGAATATGATAATACTTGTGCCAGATTTTCTTTTTCTTTTTTCTTGCTTTTCAGGCTGTGATGGATTGATCATCTCTTGATGTGATGTTTTTTTTCAGCCCTGACATGGCCCTGTGTTGCAGTGTTTGCAACAGAGTTAATAATGATAATAATAAACTGTTTGACATCAATTTACTATGGATATTCAAACAGCAAAATAGCCCATCCAGATGACTGTAATATTGTACAGTGGTGTTTGGACATTGTTAACATGGATTTACTGAATGAGACAGTTGATTTCCATTTAGAGTAGTCAAGACATCAAATGCCATACTATCCACTTCCATTTAAATTGTATAAAAAAAAGAAGTTCTGAACACTGTTGAACAGTAACAGTAACGTCACATTATCCACACAAGAAATTGGGGAGGGGGGGGGAAGAAAAAAAAAAAGATTTCAAGAAAATTGTGTCAGTTTCATTAACATTAAATTAATGAATGTTTTATCCAGAAATAATTCTCTTCCTCTGGATCTCCGTCACTTACGAACACTGTCCTCTTTGAAAACGAACTTGAAAACCCATCTGTTCAAACAGGCCTTTGGGTGTGATGATCACAGCTAATTGTCTGCATTCTTCCTCCTCCTACCCACACCACTTTGCCCTCTACTGAAGTCATCATGTAGTGTGTGTGTGTGTCTGTGGGTTGATGTTTGTGTGCGCGGGTGTATGTGTGTGCGTGAGCGTGTGTGTGTGTGCGTGTGTAGGGTATTTTGTGTGTGTGTGTGTGTGTGTGTGTGTGTGTGTGTGTGTGTGTTTATACATGCCATTTGTAGTATTGTCTTGGTTTATAGATGCACATATATGCATTGGTTTTTTTCATGTGCAGAGGTATGTTATAATGCACTATTGTATATGTGTTGATGGGCACCAATAGCCGAATGGTTAAAGTGTTGGACTTTCAATCTGAGGGTCCCGGGTTCGAATCTCCATAACAGCGCCTGGTGGTTAAGGGTGGAGATTTTTCCTATCTCCGAGGTCAACATATGTGCAGACCTACTTATGCCTGAGCCCCTTTCATGTGTATACGCAAGCAGAACATCAAATACACACATTGTTAAAGATCCTGTAATCCATGTCAGCATTCGGTAGGTTATGGAAACAAGAACATACCCAGCATGCACATCCCCAAAAACGGAGTATGGCTGCCTACATGGCGGGATAAAAACGGTCATACATAACATGTAAAAGGCCCACTCGTGTACATACGAGTGACCATGGGAGTTGCAGCCCACGGATGAAGAAGAACTGTATGTGTTGTTTCATGTAAGATGCTAAGAGCCCATTACATGGGGAGTTTGTGCCATATAATGATATATGTACTATCTGTTATTATCAAAGAGAGAAGATAAACCAAACGACCTGTGTAAATTTTACAACTTACTTGAGCAAGCTCACTGTCATTAAATACAATATTCATGTATTCATAAAAAATAAGTCTGTATTACTATCATTCCATTGAAAAAAATATTAGATTATGCTGCAGATACATGCACCTTTGATAATCTCAGTGTTCACCTAATACTGTGAAAGTGCCGGTGTACATGTATACTCGCATTCATATTTCTATAAAATCTGTCTGTAGAATGAAGGTTATTATTTCATTTTTGAAATTGTTAGTGTGTATTAACAGTTTGCTGTTTACTGATGGGTTAAAGAAGAAGTCAAAGGTCCCTACAAATGTAAAGGTTAAAAAAAAAAAAAAAGCTTGTGTTACAATTTACATTGCTGATTATCATGCTGTAAACTGTTTTAAACAAATGATGGTGAAGGTATATTCATTTGTTTTTTTTTCCTCCAGGTACTATTACCGACACAAACGACAGATGAAATGAGACAGCATTCTAGAAACCTGCAGGAAGATTTCATCATTGTGAGTATATATGTGTGTATCTGCATGTGCAAAATACTGGAAACACCCAGTAGGATGATTTTGTCGCATCCAAAACTACAGTGACCGTGTGTTTTGATCATGAAGGTTACACAATGACAGTGATGAAATGTTTGACAGCAACATTGTTCAGTCTCATATAGCATAGTGGACATCAAGTTTGAGGGCTGACAGTAACAGGCAGAGAGAGAAGCAGGTATGTGCATCTAGTTGAGAAGAGGAGTGTGGAGGTAAGAAGGAGAAGACTGGTATAGGATGATAGGTCCTAGGCCAGTCAGAGGGTGTGGAAGGGGGTATGACTGTGGACACCAGAGAACTGTTGTCACAGATTACTGCCATGGTTTAGACAGCAGCATGAAACCCAGGGTTGAATGTGCAAAAGACAGGAAGGACAAGTATTTAATTTTTTCATGCTTTATGTCACCGATCAGATGATGGACTTGTTCGCAGAGGAAGCAGATCAGCATGCTCTTGTCCTTTCTCCCAAGTTTGACTGGAAAATCAGTTTGAGTGTCTAGTCATTAGGATGAGATGGTAGGTAAACCAAGGTCTCCTTTGCTCCATGCACTTTGTGCACTGAAAAAGAGAGTGCTGTCCTCTGGCAGAATTCTGTAGAAGAAATCCACTCTTATAGGTACACAGATATGTATCACTGTTTGCATGCGCTCAGAGCCTGTCAGAACGTGTTGGGTTATGCTCCTAATCAGGCATCTGCCCAGCAGATGTGGTGTAGCATATATGGAATTGTCCGAACACAGTTGCTCCTCTTTGAGAAATCGAAACTAGAAGTTTAGGGATTTGCCTACTTCACCGAGTACTGCTAAATTTGTAGATTTTTTTGTGGACTCCTACTGTTTGAATGTGTGCTTGTATGTATGTGTGTATGTATGCATTGTGTTTATCATGTGTGCACAGTTTGCTAGATTTTGGTGTATATTTATATGTAATATTGATGTAACGTTTTATGTATATTATGTGTTTAGTAAAGCACATAGGGCAGTTTTTTTGATAGAGCACTAGATAAATATCCATCATTATTTTTATGATTACTTTTCTGTTACTGTCTTTGCATCTTTTTTTTTTTCTTTTCTTTTTTGTCATCTCTTTTGCAGTTTCTGTCTTCACATTTAATTTACTGCTAATACAAATGTGTGTCTCAGGACTTGATTCTTCTGTGTTTATTAGTTATTTTGTATTGTATTACATATTTGGTTACAACAGATTTTGTTCTGTGTGAAATTTGGGAAAGTCTGTTTGGAGGAGCACAGTGCAGCATACCTTTTTCTCCTGTCTGCAGATACATTTGATTTGCTATTTGATGGTGGGTTTTCCTTCAGAATTCTGCAGGGACAACCTTTGTGTTACCATGGGGTCTTTTACGTCCTCTGAATGTGTTACACACAGGACCTCAGTTTGTCATCGTTTGAAAGACTGGTACCCAGGCCACCACTTGAAGGTCCAGTAGAGGAAGGAGTTTTTGAATACATCCTGGTCCATGGAAGACTCAAAACCTGTGGACACTTGCTTCCAAACCAGGCGCATTTTGCACTAGACTGCCACTCCCCGTGACCCGTTTGGCACACAGGGCAGGGGAGTGAGTAACGTTGATGCATCACCTGCAGACAATAGCTGACCCTCATGTTTTATCACTGTATTTGTATTTCTCTTTTTTGTCACAACAGATTTCTTTGTGTGAAATTTGGGCTGCTCTCCCCAGGGAGAGCGCATCGCTACACTGAGAGTGCCACCCATTTTTTTTCTTTTTTTTTTCCTGTGTGCAGTTTTATTTGTTTTTCCTATCGAAGTGGATTTTTCAACTGAATTTTGCCAGGAACAACCCTTTTGTTGCCATGGGTTCTTTTACGTGCGCTAAGTGCATGCTGCATACGGGACCTCGGTTTATCGTCTCATCCAAATGACAAGCATTTAGACCACCACTCAAAGTCTAGTAGAGGGGAAGAAAATATTGGCGACTGAGCCGTGATTCAGACCAGTGCACTCAGATTCTCTTGCTTCCTAGGCAGACACGTTACTTCTAGGCTATCACTACACTATGTGTGGCGTGTTTTGCTGAAACCAAAGTTTCATATCTCGTACAAACTTGTTCCACCTCTTTCGTCCCTTCCTTTCTGCTCAGAATAAGTGGAAAGTTTGTCTTTCAGTTCAACTCTGGGACAGCCACAGCGCTATACTGGGCTTCCTGTTCCACTTTTCACCTTTGCTGACTACATCTTGCTCTTCAGCTACCCCCCCAAACCCCCTCTTCTCTGCAAATCGTCACACTCACTCTGTCTTGTCAAGCGAACCATCTTACATGATTTTGCCACACCTAGCACTGAATCCATTGTCATCTATGACTTGTGAAGCTTCTGCAGCATTTGGGTGGCAAAGTCTCAAGATTTTTTTTTTTGTAATACACTGCTGTTTCAAGCCACTAGGGCCAGGTTCTGGTTTGCTATCTGCCATTTAGAAAGTGTCTGAATTTACAGGTTTGTTCATCATGACAGACTTTTATCTTGTGTGG
This sequence comes from Babylonia areolata, assembly GCF_041734735.1. Classification (NCBI taxonomy): domain Eukaryota; kingdom Metazoa; phylum Mollusca; class Gastropoda; order Neogastropoda; family Buccinidae; genus Babylonia; species Babylonia areolata. The sequence continues at coordinate 6,054,362 of NC_134907.1, forward strand.
TTGTCACCTGGTTTCTTTTTCTCTTTACTGTGCACATCACAGTCAACGCATTGATTATTTTTCCATAGAATCAGGAACTTGAGCCAATTGCTCCAAAAGAAAATAAATGAAGGAAAGATAGGTCAAACTGAAAATGTGTGAATTGTTTGCTAGGTGTGGTGTGTTCTGGACATGTGAATGACAAAAAACAATGGGGTCTTTTCTTGTCACAGAAGCTGGAACTTCCCTGGTCCCTAAAGGAAGAGCCACTGGTGTCACCTGTCTCCGGCACTTCACAGTCGGAGTTAGACAACGCTCCTGGGTCTCCATTGCCCCGGAATGGTAGTCATGTGTGTCAGCATTGTTCAGCTGCTTTTGTTCTGCACAGCAGCTTGGAGCTTCATGTGGCCTCCTTCCATTCTTTGCCCGTGTTCTTCTCATCTGATCAGGGCAACCAAGGCACCAAGAAATTGGACAACCCTGGGAGGAAGAGAGCTGGGAAAGGAAGGAAAGACAGAGTGAAAGACACCTGCTCTGACAAAGCAGAGGGGAAGAAAGGGAAGAAAAGGCATGTGTGTGATGTGTGCAGTAAGGATTTTCTGAAAGCTAGCCATCTTAGGACACACATGATGATCCACACTGGCCAAAAACCATTTGTGTGTGATGTTTGCCATAAAGGTTTCACAGAGGCTGGCTCGCTGAAGAGACACAAGCGAATCCACACGAAGGAGAAACCGTACAGCTGTTCCCAGTGCCATGCCAGCTTCAACACGTCCTGCACTCTACAGAAACACATCCGGACAGTACACATTGGTGACAAACCCTATGTTTGTGATATCTGCGGAGCAGCATTCTCTGGAGCTGGTAACTTCAAAATACACAAAAGGGTCCACACAGGAGAGAAACCTTATTCCTGTGATGTCTGTGAGGCAGCTTTCTCGGTGAGTGGGGCCTTAAAAAAACACAAGAGGATCCACACTGGGGAGAAACCCTACACCTGTAATGTCTGTGGTGTGGCTTTCTCAAGGACCGGTACCCTCAACACGCACAAGAAGATCCATACGGGTGAGAAACCTTTTATCTGTGATATCTGTGGAGTGGCTTTCCCAGAGAGCGCTCCCTTAAGAATTCACAAGAGGATCCACACAGGTGAAAAACCTTACACTTGTGACGTTTGTGGAACTGCTTTCTGTCGTGCTGATGGTTTGAAAAGACACAAGCGGACCCACACAGGCGAGAAACCTTACACTTGTGATGTCTGTGGGGTGGCTTTCTCTGCGACTGAGCATTTGAAGAGGCACAAGAAGATCCACACGGGTGAGAAACCTTACATGTGTGCCAACTGTGGGAAAGGGTTTGCCCGGTCCGTGCACTTAAAGATCCATTGCCTGACCCACACGGGAGAGAAGCCCCACACCTGTCCACACTGCCCGGTGGCTTTTACCCAGTCCTACAGCTTGAAGAAACATCTGCACAGTTGTCATGTCTAATGCTCACAGTACACAGTGCTCTCTGCTCACATTACAACTCTTGCTAGAGTTAAATCACATAACTTTTATTTATCTTCCCTTGCAGGTGATTATCAGGGTTTGGGTAGACATTCATGTTGGCACATGTTTACACACACCATGTGGAAAAAATTGGATGTGTTCTGGCACACTTGCACAGACACATAATAGTCGGTGAGCATGCACACACACACACACACACACACACACACACACACACACCACACACACACACACACACACACACACAATCTCAATAACTTAGATTGCAATTAGCTGGTTAGAACAGACATGCAATTGAAATGCAATCCATGCTCTCATGTGACAGGGACTCGGATCACTTCATCTATTTCCAGGCTCCAGAACATGAACAGCATGGACACTAACCACATTCAGCTTAATGGCATTCAAATTATACACATAAGCAGTCACACACATATGTACTACACACACACACTCACACACACACACACACACACACACACACACATGTTTAAGTAGGCACTGCAGCACAACCACTATATAAGGGACACACTGAAATATGCATGCATACCGCTAGTAATACATTCTAAATACGTGAACATGCAACTTTTTTGCAAGCACACATGCAAACATACCCCCCCATTCCTCCCCACACACATGTACACACACACACAAACATAGGCACCTTCTTTGCCAAACAGATGTCCTTTTCCACCCCCTCCCACTTGTACACAATCACATGGCACAAGCTGAAAGCAGGACAGTTGTTTAGATGATTTGTTGTTATTATTGTCTGTTGATTAAGCAACTTTGTCTCTGCCAAGCCTTTAGTGACCCAATCATGACCGATACACAGAGGTATTTTGCAAGACTTTTGTTCTGTGACTGTGGTAATGGCGTCTGCATCAGCCCTGGCACCACCTTTCTGTGTACTGTCCCTGGTGAACCGATGATCAACAAGATTTCCATGTGAAAGCCAGCATCATTTAATGACAGAAACATTGGCATATACCTGTAAAATTTGCTTTTGCAGCACTGGTCAGTAAAGGCACTGAAAGGGTTTGTTACTTCTACAATGACTTTTACTGAAATGCCATGGTCAACCAGGCACAGGTCAGGTCTGCTCCTGTCAGTGAAGGTGACATCATCCAGATAGGCTGGTCCTCCAAGACAGCTACACTATTGTCTTTTCCAGCTCCTCTCTCACCAGCTGGTCACACCTGATTTGCAATTCTGTGTACAGGCCTTGCAGTCCTCAGCAACAGATCAGTGAACTTGAATGCATGCTCACACACACAGACAGACACACACAGACAGACAGACACACACACACACACACACACAGAGGCACACACAAAACACACACAGTCCACATAACACTGGATTTGGGGCGTCAGTAACAAGGAGACCTCATTGTTCCCGCAACTCATAACAAATTTTCTGAACATCACCTCATATTGCCCTGACTCACAGACATTAACTCCTCCACTCTCAGTATGTCAACTGTCCACATGGTTAGAATATACACAATAGAAAACATAATCTAAACACAAACTCCTTACATAGCAAATTCAGTGCATATTTCCAAGCAGCCAGTTATTGAAATTGTTGAATAACTCAGTGTATCATGTCACCACCAACAACCACCAAAACAGACAGTAAAAAAGAAACAACAACAATAGCAACAATTACAATACAACAAAAATAACCAAAATACTGGTACCAGCAGCCAGTTGCATTGCTTGGACGGAAGAGCCTAGTATGGTCGTAACCCACTATTAACTGTGTGTAGTATGGAACTAACCAATGGTGTAGTTTGGTCAATGCAGGCATTTAGTCACGTGTAACTGTCAAAAAGTTAGAACCAAGCAATGCAACTGGCACCAGGTCTCTCTAAATGGTCATGTGTGACTGAAGAGACAGGGTGGGCGGGGCAGTTTGCTGGCTGTAGTGACTGAAGAGACAGGGTGGGTGGGGCAGTTTGCTGGCTGTAGTGACTGAAGAGACCGGGTGGGCGGGGCAGTTTGCTGGCTGTAGTGACTGAAGAGACAGGGTGGGTGGGGCAGTTTGCTGGCTGTAGTGACTGAAGAGACAGGGTGGGTGGGGCTGGTTGTAGTGACTGAAGAGACAGGGTGGGGGGGGCAGTTTGCTGGCTGTAGTGACTGAAGAGACAGGGTGGGTGGGGCAGTTTGCTGGCTGTAGTGACTGAAGAGACAGGGTGGGTGGGGCAGTTTGCTGGCTGTAGTGACTGAAGAGACAGGGTGGGCGTGGCAGTTTGCTGGCTGTAGTGACTGAAGAGACAGGGTGGGTGGGGCAGTTTGCTGGCTGTAGTGACTGAAGAGACAGGGTGGGTGGGGCAGTTTGCTGGCTGTAGTGACTGAAGAGACAGGGTGGGCGGGGCAGTTTGCTGGCTGTAGTGACTGAAGAGACAGGGTGGGTGGGGCAGTTTGCTGGCTGTAGTGACTGAAGAGACAGGGTGGGTGGGGCAGTTTGCTGGCTGTAGTGACTGAAGAGACAGGGTGGGTGGGGCTGGCTGTAGTGACTGAAGAGACAGGGTGGGCGGGGCAGTTTGCTGGCTGTAGTGACTGAAGAGACAGGGTGGGTGGGGCAGTTTGCTGGCTGTAGTCACTGAAGAGACAGGGTGGGCGGGGCAGTTTGCTGGCTGTAGTGACTGAAGAGACAGGGTGGGTGGGGCAGTTTGCTGGCTGTAGTGACTGAAGAGACAGGGGTGGGCGGGGCAGTTTGCTGGCTGTAGTGACTGAAGAGACAGGGTGGGTGGGGCTGGCTGTAGTGACTGAAGAGACAGGGTGGGTGGGGCAGTTTGCTGGCTGTAGTGACTGAAGAGACAGGGTGGGTGGGGCAGTTTGCTGGCTGTAGTGACTGAAGAGACAGGGTGGGTGGGGCAGTTTGCTGGCTGTAGTGACTGAAGAGACAGGGTGGGTGGGGCAGTTTGCTGGCTGTAGTGACTGAAGAGACAGGGTGGGTGGGGCAGTTTGCTGGCTGTAGTGACTGAAGAGACAGGGTGGGTGGGGCAGTTTGCTGGCTGTAGTGACTGAAGAGACAGGGTGGGTGGGGCAGTTTGCTGGCTGTAGTGACTGAAGAGACAGGGTGGGTGGGCAGTTTGCTGCTGTAGTGACTGAAGAGACAGGGTGGGTGGGGCAGTTTGCTGGCTGTAGTGACTGAAGAGACAGGGTGGCGGGGCAGTTTGCTGGCTGTAGTGACTGAAGAGACAGGGTGGGTGGGGCAGTTTGCTGGCTGTAGTGACTGAAGAGACAGGGTTGGTGGGCAGTTTGCTGGCTGTAGTGACTGAAGAGACAGGGGTGGGTGGGGCAGTTTGCTGGCTGTAGTGACTGAAGAGACAGGGTGGGTGGAGTTGCTGGCTGTAGTGACTGAAGAGACAGGGTGGGTGGGGCAGTTTGCTGGCTGTAGTGACTGAAGAGACAGGGTGGGCGGGGCAGTTTGCTGGCTGTAGTGACTGAAGAGACAGGGTGGGCGGGGCAGTTTGCTGGCTGTGGTGCTGACTGGCTGTGTGTCCATGATCTCCCTTTCCCCAGGCTCTGTGACTCTTCCCCTCTCCCCTCCTTCCCTTGTTCCACTACAGCCCTCATCTTTCATTCAGGTGCACAGCCCTGCTATCGCTCTCTTCCCCATTCATCCCCTCTCCTGCACAATGTGACCAAGTTTGTGACGGTTACATACATGTGCAGTTTTCTTTCTTTTTTTTATTTAATTGCTGAGAAGTTGAACTTGAAGCTGAGCATTGATTCACGTAAGTGGAATTGCTTTGCCCATCAAGGGTTTCATATTTTTGTCTTCATCAGATTTTTTTTAATTATTATTATTAAAAAGGAAAAAAAGGTGATATATATATATATTTATTACATTTTACAGAAAAACTGTTGGTATGATATGGTGAATGTTAGTATTAGGACTGGTGGAGTTCTTTAAAATGTCATGCGTACACAGTGCCAGCAATGAAAATGTTTGAGTTTTGGGATGAAGTATGCAGGTGTTTAGGGACTCTGACTATTGATATTGAGAGCTAATAACTTGTTACAGTGTTTTGTGCTGTTTGCATTATTATAACATTTGATATATGATCATTACATCAGTGTTTGATATTGTTGATCAAATAATTGTTGATATGAATTTATGATAGAAGTGGGTTTTTCTGAATGGTGATTAGTTCAGTACTGATTGAAGGTAAAGAAGCATTGTCTCCAGAATTCATCTCCCAACCCCACCTTCCCACACACATACAAAATGGGGGAAAAAAGACAACCCCCCCCCCCCCCCCCCCCTCCACACACACACACCCTCCAAAAAAAGTCTTGCTTAGATTGGAAGGAATGTGAATAATGAATATACTTAATAAGTATGAAATATATGTTTACTTGTATTGTAGACATGTGAAATTTTATAACTGTTCAGGAGTATAAAGTATATGTTGTATTGGTGAAATTTCACTGTTTAAAAAATAGCATAAATGAAGTATAGGTTGTATTGTGGTACGATGAGTAATTTCAATAAAAGTGGTTTGGGTAAAAAAAAAAAAAAAAAGCTGTGACCAAGGCAATTTGATGTTTTTATTTTTGTTGTGATTCACTGATGCTGTGATGCAAAATATGAAAAGTCATGTCTGTTACTTGTATTATCAAATGGATTTCTCTTCAGAGCCAGACAACTGTTTAGTTTTGTCTGTGGTTGATTAACAGAATGGAGTCTGTCTTTCAGGAGTCGAATAGATTACAAGGTTTCCTGCCAGTCCAAGTTCTCCTCAGCATGCACTTGACAGTAAAATATACCAGGCAGCTGGTATGACAGACTGTACATCTGTTTATTTGTGTGTGTGGGTGTGAATGGGTACTTACATGGCATGCACAAGAGCATGCATGTGTGTGTGTGTGATACAGTCAGAATTGGAACATTGTGAAAACTCTTGCCAACACAGGCAGAAAGGTGGCAGAATGGTTAAGACGTGTGTATCTGCCAATACAGTGTCTATGAGGGCCAGGGTTTGATTCCAGCTCTCAACCTTTCTGCCAGGTTTGACTGGAAAATCAAACTGAGCCTCTAGTCATTTGTATGAGATGATAAACTGACGTCCCATATCCAGCACACACTTGGTGCACTGAAAAAGACCCCAAGGCAACATAAGTGTTACCTTCTGGCAAAATTCTGTCGAAAAAATCCACTGATCAGTACACAAATATACACACATACACACAAGGCCTGTTTATACTGTTAGTCAGGCATCCACGTAGGAGATGTGGTGTAGCATAAAATCATATTGTTTTGTCCGAATGCAGTGACACCTTGAGAAACTTAAACGGAAGGACAACTACCGAGGGATAGGTGTGAAGCACATACCACACCTTTCCCCACTCCAACAAGCACACAGACCCCCAAAGAGTACGGTACCCACAATACCCAACCCCAGACATCGTTGGTATGGATGCCCTCTGTCACAACAGGGAGGAGGTAAGAATATGAGAGTGTATTACAAAACGCACCCAACCCATCGTCTGAAAATTCGTAAAGAAGGGACACAACTACACATTCCGATTCTGCCACGGGAACCACAACGGTTACCTCTCCTGGCACGGCCACTGGCCCTCCTGTCACTGCCAATGGTGTCGCCGCCGTGAATCAGTCGGCCACGTCAAGGCAGTTCCTGTTCGGGCCAACAACAGAATGAACACTATATATACCGTGCTATGTGAATATCTATAATCATTCTTATAACATCCCTCTAGATATAAGACTACATCTCTCTCTCTCTCTCTCTCTCTCTCTCTCTCTCTCTCTCTCAAATAATTTAACTATGTACTTAAACCGGCCATGTTTTCCCGTCCCCAGGAACATCTAACTCCGGATATACCGGACATCGTGTATACCGTCAAAGATACCTTATCCCGGAGCCTTCTCTCTGGATATAGCGTCATGTCAGACATCGCTGATGGCGCCCAGTGCCGTCCCCAGGAGTACCTAATAATTCTGATCAATTGTCAGATATCAATAGCAGTGACACAGCAGGTTGTCATGGCGAGTTTAGACAGTCTGTGACTTGACTGACCAGCACCCTGGTGTGTTTGCTCCGTGCATTGACGATGGCGACACAACACGTCACGTGAGGGAAATGCGGAAGTCAGGCAGGTGGGCCACTACCTGTGAAATATGTAGCGAGAAACTGGCGCCAGGTGGCCAAGACTTTGTATACCGATGGCTCCTCTTCTCTCCACTCCAGCTCAGCACCAGCGGAAAAGGTCCTTCGTAGTAGACACTGTGCAGCACGAACGGCAACCACTATGAGCGTGTCGTTTTATCAGTCGCCAAGTGCTGTTGCCAAATACCCGCACCAGTAATCATCAGTGAGGAGGACTCCATCGCTCTTGATCTCGGGCAAGAGGTGCAAAGGATGAAGAATGAGGACAAAGAAGGCGGACTTTAAAGTTTTGACCCAGAAACTGACCTCAATCTCTTGCTCCATCCCATGTTCCTCGTGTTCAGGGTCCAGAGCCTTCTTCAGTGAGTGTACAGGACCGAATTTCAATTTCGCTACAATGACTGATTTACCTAAAATGGTTTGCATCTACACAGCTCTCTTTACTGATTGTATTATACCTAATTTACATTAATTTTTCAGTTGTTTGGTAAATGATTTAACTAAAAACACATGTTCAGAGCCCTCTTTTCTGTGTGATAAATAAATGATTTTACTGAAAATACATGTCCAGAGTCATCTTTACTGAGTATATTGGACTAATTTATATTTTGTTTATGTCACACAACACTAACAAACCTATTTGACCAATGGCTTACTAACATTAACAATAACGAAATCACTTGAGTTTTAGTTGTAGATTTTGCTAAGGCATTTGATGTAACTGACCATTCATTCCTGTTAAAAGAGTGAAAGCTTAATGGATTTTCTTTGAAAGCTTTGGAATTCCTATCATCATTTCTGTCCGAAAGAAAACAAATAGTATCAGCAGATAGGTCTCATTCCTCATTATCATCTATCAAATATGGTCTACCTCAAGGTTCTGTTTTGGGGTCAATCCTATTCTGCATATACATAAATGACTTACCTCTGTACTTCACACCATGATGTGAGATTTTTGCTGATGACACCACCATTCATACTAACCACACTAAATTCGATAAAGTAACTTCATCTTTACAATATAGTATTGGCCAACTGCTTAAATGGTCTTGAGTTAAATCATATGCGTATCCACCCGAGAAAAAAAACCCCTAAATATCTAATCATTACCACTAGACAAAAGCTCCAGAATTTCTCTTCAGCCCCCCGTGCTTTGTAACCAGCCCAGTCCGTCATCCACCCAAGATTATGGTGCCACTCCCAAGAGTCGATATTCTCTCAAATCTAGTCTAATTTATTCTGGAGGTTGCTTATGGAATGCAGTGTTATCTACTATTCATGAAATAAAAATTTAAAAAACAAAAACAAAAAAACAAAACAAAAACGTACATGCATTTAAGAAAATTACTTGTGACTATCTCATGAAGAACTTAAAAACACTGTAACTCATAGTATTGTTCGTCCACTATAATGACGTTTATTTCTCGCATAAAGAAAAACAACAAGTGACGTCAGATGCGCGGCAGCAGTGGGGATTTGTCAGCTTGCTTCGGAACTGAACATGCATGGTTGATCCCACTCCCATGCCTTTTTCTCTTTTTTTTCTTCTTTTTTTTCTCTCCCAAGCTCATTCTATATATCATATTTGATACAGAACACTTTTAAATGATTTTTATTACTATTTTTTTCTCTTCATGATTCCTTTATTGGATAAAGCGTGAAGCAAAGTGGGTCTTCAATTCATTCTTCAAATAATTGGAAGATCAGCCGTTATTACTGACTATTAATGACCTGTGTGCGCAGAGGCGTCAAAAAAAACAACAAAAAAACAAAAACAAAAACAAAACCCAAACTATTATATAAACCTAATCAGAACCTAAGTAGACCTATCTTCCTACCGGAGGGGGTGACAGTGAGAAAGAACATGTATACATATTCCCTCCCACCGTCACTCGCAGCGTCCCTCCGGAGGATCCTAAAAAAAAAAAAAAAGGAAAAAAAAAGGGGACTAAACTGTGATCTTGTTCAGCTCCCTCTTGAAAGCTACCAAGGAGGGAGCCTCTGCTGCTGTTGCAGGCAGGGAGTTCCAGGCGGGGATGGTTGATGGGAAAAAACTGTATTTATAAGGGTCAGAGGAGGAGCTAAGATGGACAAATTTGTGTCGATGATTTGATCTTGTTTTGCTGGATCCTTTCTTGAGAAATTTGTCTGGAGGGATGTCCACAATGCCATTGACAATTTTATACATTAGGGTTAGCCTTTGTCTGTTCCGCCGTGATTCGAGGGATTCCCATCCTAGTTCTTGCAGCATGGATGTCACGCTGCTGGTCCACCTATAGTCGTTGTGTACATAACGTGCTGCTCTTCTTTGCACCACTTCAATCTTGTTCTTTTGGCCTTCTTTGTACGGGCTCCAGACTGATGAGCAATACTCCAGGTGCGGGCGTACGAGAGTTTGGTAGGCGTTGGCTTTGGTGGTTTTACTGGATGTTTTTAGATTCCTTTTTAGGAAGACTGCCATGCTATTGGCTTTATTGGTGACTCTTGTAACATGTTCTTTCCAGTTTAGATCATTTCTTATGTCTTGTCTTATCATTTCTCATTACTTGAAGGCTTTGCCTCTTGTTATAATTAGCACGCTTTGTACTGTTAAAGGGATTTTTCATTCAGTCCAATCCTTCGTTGTTTCTCCCTTTCCACTTCTCTGTCACTTTTTTGATTGCTTTCTCTCAGTCATCGCACCACCTCTCTCCATTGCTCCGTATGCACACACATTGCCTACACACCTGTTTCCCGTCTAAAATAACAAAACAGTCAAAAGACGTGAAACAGTTTCTGTCGTTCCAACTGTCTAGCTTTCTTCCCCCCCTTCCTTTTGTGACTCACTTGTGAAAACAAAGTGAATCTATGTTATAACCCGGTGTTCGGTTGTGTGTGTCTGTGTCTGTGTGTGTGTCTTTGTGTCCGTGGTAAACTTTAATATTGCCATTTTCTCCAGAAATACTGTGTCTGCCAATACCAAATTTGGCTTAAACATAGTAAGAAAAAAAAATCTAAACAGCCACACCAATAATAGGTTGTAAGTCTCCCGAATTAAGCTGTATTTCCATATCATCAACGGTTTATTTCGTTGAGATTCGTTCCGAAATCCGAAAATTCTAAAAACCGCATCCCACAGAGTTAGGCCTACTATAAGGTAGGTTATGCTCGAAGACGACATGACCTCGTTTTTCTTGTTCACAATTAAAAGAAAAGAACTCATACAACGATACTAACAACTTTTTTTGTGTTGCTGTTGCTTGTTGTTGTTGTTGTTGTTGAGTGTTTGTTTCCTTGTTTACCACAGTTGATATCTGCTATTGTGAATGTACGTTTATTTAATTGATTTTGTTGACATCATCTTCTTGCCCTCTGTGGCCCCAAAAGACAAATGCTAGTGCGACATCGATCGGACTTGTTCAACAGTTGTGACAAACGCTCCCAGAATACCCTGACGGTTCATGTCATTTCCGGCGTGATTGTGGTGAATGTGTGGCTGAATGGAAGCTTTGGCCCACTGAACAGACAGGCAGCTTTGTGAGTTGATGGGAACAGCAGCACAGAAGGTGCTGGTGAAGTTTATTGGACCAGGCTGATTGATTAACTGAGAGAGAGAGGGGGGAGACAGAGACAGAGGGAGACAGAGAGGGAAAGGGAAGAGAGAGAGAGAGAGGGGGGGTGGGGGGAAGAGAGGGAGGTAGGAATGGAGACGAATATATATATATATATATATATATATATATATATATACATACATATATATATATATATATGTGTGTGTGTGTGTGTGTGTGTGTGTGTGTGTGTGTGTGTGTGTACAGAGAGGGAGAGAGAGGCAAACTGACAGACGAAAAGACAAAAGACGTCATGGCACTATCTCGTGAGTAACTCACTGACAAGCAGTGAAATATTCCAACCAACAACAAAAACACCTTTTTATAATTTTTTTTTTTTTTTAAGAAAAAAAAGGTGAATAATTGTTCCACAATTGATAGAAATCAACTTGCCCGATGCGATGATACTGAACAAGACACAGCTTTAACCCTTTCACTGTCAAACTCGCATTTATGCAGCAGCTAGGTAGAGGACCCATGTCACTGAAGGGTGACCAAATCATGGGTCTGTTATCCATGAACCTGCTGCTGTTAATGTTCAGTGGTAGGATAAGTCATATTTTCTACCCATCACAGGGGGAATCCCCAGCTGTACTTAGACCATATTTACTGTGTTTATAGCACAAGGGAATTTTGCACTCAGAATTGACTGGCGGTGAAAGGGTTAAGAAGAAAACAATCACGGCAGGCATTAACATTTAATTAGAAACACCATATAACACAATCATAAAAGTATTAAAACTCCGACTGTGAATTTAGATATTGTTAAAGCTGTTTGATGTTTTTTTTTCTGGAATGACTGGTCAGACTTTAGTCGTGATATAGTTCGGAGTAACACATGGTTTCTCACATGTATTTATGTGATTCATTTTTCTCATGTGACTTTTTCTGAGATTACGTGATCGTATTATTATACTTTATATTATCATAATTCTATGTATAGTGTACTTTTTTTCTTTTTTTTTTGTGATTATTTGTTTGTTCGTTTATTTGTTTTTGGCTTTCCCTTTTCTGTGTGTGAAGTGTTTTGAGTTTCGTTCTTCTGTATAGAAGCCTAAAAAATTAAACGTTCTCTCTCTGTCTCTCTCTATCCATGTCTGTCTGTCTGTCTGTCTGTCTCTGTCTTTAAGGAGGAAGGTGACAGGGTGGTTAAGACGCTTATCTGCCAATACAGTGTCCGAGTTCGATTCCCGGCGCTACCCTTCCTCCCAAGTTTCATTGGAAAATCAAACTGAGCGTCTGGTCATTCGGATGGTACGATAAATCGATGTCCTCTGTGCAGCAGTCACTCGCTGGGCTTCCTCCAGTCTCAGGAGGCTATGGAGTTGTGCTCCGGGTGGTGTTTCTGGCGCTGCGTCGGTTGTAGCTTGACAGGCATGTTGGGGAATGGCACCTCTCCCACTTGGTGTTGACCAAGTCTGATGCTGGTCTGTCTTGTCAAGACTCTGGGCATCCCTTCTTTGCCGTTTACCCTCTGGCTATTGGGCAAGTGTCTCTTCAAACTTGGAGTAGCCTTTCTGCACTGTCTGCCTCCAAGATGATCATTCTGAGAAATACAGCTTCCCACGTGCGTGGGCTAATGCCTAGGGTCTTCAGGTCTATTTTGCAGACAGCTATGTAGTGTGAAATTGCCATTTTGGTTTATCGCCACTTTGAAGGATCTCTCCCATCTTCTGTCCTTGATACCTACACCCCTTTCAGTTCTCTCAGGCCTTCTGTTGAAAAGCTCCCTCATGTCCCCCAAACCTCTTCAAAGACATTTGGATAAAGGGCCTTTCAGTATCAAGCACCTGTCTGGAATTCTCTTCCCCTGGATCTCCGTCACTTATGAACTCTGTCCTCTTTCAAAACAAATTTGAAAGCCCACCTGTTCAAACAGACCTTTGGGTGTGATGAACCATTGCTGTATGTCTGCATTCTTCCTCCTTCTATCCACCCCACTTTACCCTCTTCTGAAATGGGGGAGGGTGGGGGGGGGCGTTACTGTGTGTGTGTGTGTGCGTGTGTGTGTGTGTGTGTGTGTGTGTGCGTGTGTGTGTGTAGGGCATTTTTTTTGTCTTGTGTGTGTGTGTGTGTGTGTGTGTGTGTGTGTGTGTGCGTGCGTGCGTGTGCGTGCGCGCGCGCGTGTGTGTGTGTTTATAACTCCAATTTGTTGTATTGCCTCAAAGTTGAGAAAGAGGGAGTCTGAGATCGTTGACCCCAGATACACAGTCATGGACAACTATTAGTTCATAACCGGAGTTGGGTGACATGTATTTTCTTAAGACTGACATTCTTCAGCTGAGTACGGTGAATGCTGCATCATCCTCAAAAGAGGAAATCACACAAGCATTTTATCTTAACTTTGTCTGGAGATTTTGAGGAGCTTTCCATTAAAATTTTTTACATTGTTCGAAGGTAAATGCCCTCTGTGGAAAATCCGAAGCCATGCTTCATTTGGACTGCGAAGATCCCGAAAAGGGAGGGAGGAAACAGCCCTGCTTTACTCCACTTCGGATGTCGAAAGCGTCAATATTGAGCCATCAAAGACCACAGTGCCATGCCCCTCATGTCTTCATGGAAGAATCTGATGACGCTAATAGCCTAGGCAGGATCCATTCTAAGGAAGGATTCTGAAGACGTCATCCCTGCTGACAAAGTCAAAGGCCTTTGTAAGATCTATGAAGGCAGTGAAGAGGGGCTGTCTTTTTCTCCTGCATTTCTCCTGCAGCTGTCTAGCGGAGAAGACCATTTTGATGGCGGATCTGTTGTTGTGGAATCCACACAGTGATGCTGGGTAGACTCTCTCCGCAAGAACTTGGAGTCACTAAAGTACGATTCGAGCAAACACCTTACCGACATTTAATGCAATCGTTCTTGTCGCCTTCGTTTTTGTACAAGGTGGATGATGTTGGCATCTCTCACGTCTTGTGGAGCACCTTCCTTCCGTGCTCCAGCAGAGGCTCATGATCTCATATATAGCTCAGTGATGATGAAGGCTTCAGCAGGGATGTCGTCTTTTCATTGTGTTTTGCCAGGGGCAAGAGAGTCCAAAGCCTCATGGAGTTCTTCGAGGGTGGGTTCTCTGTCGGGCTCATTTAACACAGGTAGACACTTTATTATTATTATTATTATTATTATTATTATTAGCATTATTAGCATTATTATTATTAGCATTATCATTATTAGCATTTACGCCTAATCTTGAAAATAAGCCCTAGGCGTTTACAAGTAGAACACATATGTAAATATCAAAAAGGAAAATTGAACACAAGATACCAAACATCATTGAAAACTATTCATCCACCCCCCTCACCACCACACCACCCCCTCCGCACCCCCCGAAGCCCCCCCCCTCCCCCCAACCCCCCACACAATACACACAAGCACACGCGCACACACACATAAGTCATAGCACACAATCGTAAATAGTACACAATAAAAAATACCACCAACAAATCCTGAAACTATCAAAACTCTCACTCATAAAATTAATAGTCAATTTAGTTCATACTGGAAACGGATGAGCCGTTGAGAATTAATCTGGAGGGGAAAAGGTGGGTCTTCAAACTGAATTTGAAAGATAGCAGCGAAGATGAGTGACGGAGAGGCTGAGGAAGTTGATTCCAAAGAAAGGGGGTTTGGTATGAAAAACTGCGTTGGTCATACGTTTTGGTTCGAGCGCTTGATGGAGTTTTCGCAGATTAAAGCCCTTTGGACTTGGCCGTCAGTAGATATGTGAGATGCGGGAGGAGAAAGAACTCCCAGAGAACAAAAACGCAAAAGAAATAGACTGTAATGTACCCAGTAGAACTGTACATCACATTTAACATGATAAAAAGGGACCCAAATGTGCGAAGCACGAGATACAGTTATTTGGTTGAAATGCGGCCTCTGTTTTCTCTCGCACCCGTTTACATTTATCTGCGTATACAGGTTTGCATAGATCTGCAGAAAACGGCTACATGTTTCGATGTGCCTAGTGCGATGGCAAGGTCATTTTTCTTTATCGAAGTTAAGAATACCTTAAATTATTGAGACACATCACAGACAGATGTCTCCCCCACCCCCGTCAGCATCCCGGAATGGAACACACTGTCCCAGGAAGTTGTCACAGGACTGCTTCAAGTCCAGACTGGCCTCCTGCCTGTGACACAACAGTGTAGCTTGAGTAGCGCGTTGGGTTATGCTGCTGGTCAGCCAAGCAGATGTGGTGTGGTGTTTATGGACTTGTCCGAACGCAGTGAAGCCTCCTGCGAAACTAAAACTGTATATGCCTGTCTTTCCTCGGCAGTCATCTGCACACACACACACACACACACGCAGAAACACACACACACACACACACACACACACACACACACACACACACACACACACACACACACACACACACCACTCTTTCTATTACTTTAAACTGATGACTCGAAACTTCCTTCAGTCCTGCAGCACCGATCTGATCTGTCATTCCAATGTCCAAAGACAGACACTAAAACATGAGCAACAATATGGCCGTAACTCTGGAACCATTATTGTCATCCCTTCCATTGTCCCTGCCATTGTCTTCACACGTTCCTTTCATCATTCCTGTCATTGTCTTCACACGTTCCTTTCATCATTCCTGTCATTGTCTTCACACGTTCCTTTCATCGTCCCTGTCATTGTCTTCACACGTTCCTTTCATCATTCCTGTCATTGTCTTCACACGTTCCTTTCATCATTCCTGTCATTGTCTTCACACGTTCCTTTCATCATTCCTGTCATTGTCTTCACACGTTCCTTTCATCGTCCCTGTCATTGTCTTCACACGTTCCTTTCATCATTCCTGTCATTGTCTTCACACGTTCCTTTCATCATTCTTGTCATTGTCTTCACACGTTCCTTTCATCGTCCCTGTCATTGTCTTCACACGTTCCTTTCATCATTCTTGTCATTGTCTTCACACGTTCCTTTCATCATTCTTGTCATTGTCTTCACACGTTCCTTTCATCATTCTTCTTATTGTTTTCACACGTTCCTTTCATCGTCTCTGTCATTGTCTTCACACGTTCCTTTCATCGTACATGTCATTGTCTTCACACGTTCCTTTCATCATCCCTGTCATTGTCTTGACACGTTCCTTTCATCATTCCTGTCATTGTCTTCACACGTTCCTTTCATCGTCCCGTTCATTGTCTTCACACGTTCCTTGCTTTCATCATCCTTGTCATTGTCTTCACACGTTCCTTTCATCGTCCAAGGGTACTGTCAGAAGCTTGGAAGCCCCATGAATGTCAGATATGCTCAAACAGCCTATGAGTGACATGAGTCATGATGCGTGTCTATGTGGAAGGGAATGTCAATCAATGATGAACCGGGTTTAAAAAAAGAAAAGAAAAAAAGCGTCCCTTGGGCCGCTGTCACATTATTACTGACAGGCGCAACAGCAAAATGGTTAATTATGGACTCTCAATCTTTGGGTCATGGAATCGAATCTCCACCACGGCGTCTGGTAAACCAGAGTGGAGAATTTTCCGATCCCCCAGACAAACAGATGTGCAAACCTGTTAGTCCCTGTGTCCTCTGTTGTGTGTACTATGCAGAAGATCGAAATCAATCCGTGCGTTAAAGATCCCGCAGTCCATGTCAGCATGCACAACCCTGAAATCAGAATATGGAGCGTGTGCACACGTGTGTGTGCGTGTTTGTGGGTGCTTGTGTGTGTGTGTGTGTGTGTGTGTGTGTGTGTGTGTGTGCGTGTGTATGCTTGTAGGCACGAGCATGGACAGGGAAGCAAAACTGAATTTCTACTGTATTCATTTCAGTTTGCTACATTATTGCAATTCAACTTTGAATTTTCTCCCGATTGTTCATTGCAACCATGCTATATTTGCTGACAAAGATATGTCCTGTGCTGTGCTGCCCAAAGCAAACAAAATGACGACATATGACCACACAAAGGACAATACAACCAAGGAAGCGAAATCAATTCTAATCAAACACACCTCGCACATGATAACAACCCCTACCCCCCCCCCCCCGCCCCCTTTCCCCTCTCCCCCACGTTAATTTCACTCTCCCACTCATGCCCCATCATGGCGGTGAAGGACAAAAAAGGTACCCCAGGGAAATCATGTCACGGCCAAGTATTCACGGTATCCATATTGTACAGGCGTTCTCAGTTTGAATGATGACTGAATGTCTTCATTTGCAAGTTAGATCTGCAAGGGTAGGGGTGGAGAAGGATGTGTGTGTATGTGTGTGTGTGTGTGTGTGTGTGTGTGTCTGTCTGTCTGTCTGTCTGTGCGCGCGCGCGCGCTTTCGTGCACCTCTCTTTTCTCTCTCTGCTCAGCCCGTTGCCCCCTGTCTATATTACAAAACACATAAAACATTAATTTCTCTGTGTAGAGAATGTATTTTCAGAACTGAGAGACGTCGTTTCTACAAGCTTTGATTAAGGGACGTTTCCGAAACACAGTCTGCCAAAGTTTGCCAGGGCAACTGGAAAATTTCTTCTAACTATGTAGATATGTCAGTGTATATATTCATGTGTGTATGTATCTAAGTATCTGTCCGTATATATTTATCTGTGTATGTATGTAAGTATCTGTCTATCTATGAATCTATTTACTATTTAAAAGGTGAAATGCTTATGTTGTTAATCTTCAAGTCTCAATGTAGCATTTGCAGTCTTTGTTGTAATAATATACAACTCAAAAATCTTCGCGGGTATCTCCTTCTAGGAATCTACACAACAGTCTGAATGTCTCTCCCGTCCTTTGATCTCTTTTGCTTGAATAAAGATTTGTTTCGAACGTCTTGTTGTCCGAACAGGATTTTTCTGTTTCCCATTCTTCTAAATGCCGTGAGCACCAACTAGCCAGCCACAGTGACCTTGACATGTCAGCGGAAGAAATGACATGAATTCTGGGAGGAAGGTGGCAGAATGGTTAAGACGCTCAGCTGCCAATACAGAGAGTCCGTGAGGGTGTGGGTTCGAATCCCGCTCTCGCCCTTTCTCCTAAGTTTGACTGGAAAATCAAACTGAGCGTCTAGTCTTTCGGATGAGACGATAAACCGAGGTCCCGTGTGCAGCACGCACTTGGCGCACTGAAAAAGAACCCATGGCAACGAGAGTGTTGTCCTCTGGCGAAATTACGTAAAATGAAATCCACTTTCATAGGTACACAAATATGTAAGCATGCACTCAAGGCCTGACTAAGCGCGTTGGGTTATGCTGCTGGTCAGGCATCTGCTCAACAGATGTGGTGTAGCGTGTATGGATTTGTCCGAACGCAGTGACGCCTCCTTGAGAAAGTGAAACTGAAACTGATCTGGGAACCTTTCTGTGAAGTCGACAGTCTTCTCAGACAAACCAGAACTGAATTTTTTTCCCCCGTCTTGTGATCTATGATTAGCTGCCGTTGTCTTATTTGCATTTCTTTCGGGGATGTTGATTTTACAGCCGGCAGTCTGGCTGATGAAGCGTGAAGAGTTTGTGAAGGGCTGACAGGCCGGGTGGTCATGGTGTACGGCATTGTAGTTCCATCTTCAAGTTCTCCAGCCCCCGGTTCCCTTCACTAGGGATGCTTCAGGTTCAAAGGCAAAGGTCGATTTTACCGTAAGTGAACACACACACACACACACACACACACACACACACACACACACACACACACACACACACACACACACAGAGAGAGAGAGAGAGAGAGAGAGAGAGAGGCAAAAAGCTAGTTCGCTAACTAAAGTGCACCATTGTAATGGAACAGAAAATGAATAAATACGATATCAGTTATAATTTGAGGCCAAATCGACACATTAAAAATATCCTCTCAGGACATATGGAACAAAAATGTAATTTGATTTATGACTTCATTGCATTTTGTCTCTTTTTTTTCATATTTTCCTTCACGTCCTGAAAGTTCGTGGTGAGGGCAAAATTAACGCCGAGAAAGATGGATCAAAAATTAAATTAGAATTCGACAGAGAGAGAGAGAGAGAGAGAGAGAGAGAGAGAGAGAGAGAGAGAGAGAGGGGCGGCGGGGGGAGGGGGGGGAGGGAGGGGAGGACGGGGAAAGAACGAACGAACGAACGAACGAATGGTTTATCGTGGTCAGGCCCATTTCTGCCCATTCACAAGGGGGCAGGGTGGGGGAGGGGCTGTACATGTCAGAAACATAACGAAATATGAAAACTGCTGCACTGTACACGTGGTCACGACAAGGAATCAACGTCATGCAATTAATTATAATTAGTCATACAAAGTCTGTCTAATCACAAGGCTTGTTTTCAAACAGGTCTACAAACTGTGCAGCTTGTGGCTGACCGGTTGTTGTCAGTCTGAGAATGACGACAGTCTGGCCGCCTCTGCCTTCCACATAATATAATTTTTCACTGTAGCTTGGTGAAGCCTTTTGTACACGAAAGTGTGTCTTCACAAGTGACTGAGAACGTTAATGTTTTTGACTTTTTGCATTCATTATCAGTTGTTTCGCTTGTCAGTATAACGACTTCTCTTTTACGAAGTCCTTTAAGTAATTTCCTGTAACTGTATTTAGAGTTGTTTTGTTGTTGTTGTTGTTTTCTTCCAAATTCCACCCACATTTTTACCCTCATTTGCCCAGTTTCTCCCAACCCTCCATTCATCCACATCTCCCACCCCTTCTAACCGATGATACTCAGATGTATTCATAAATACTTTAACAAAATGTCTTCAATCACCGATATGTGTGACGGGACATTAAACAAAATTCCTCCTCCTCTGCCTTCCATTCTGAAGGAAGACAGCTTCATGTCTCGCAGCATTGCTTTCAGCATGCTTTCCAACGTCGATGACGCACTCTAATCTACGGACTAGAGGGAGAATATTCGCTTGTTTATAGTCTGAGTCCAATAGGGAAGTCTTTTTTTTTAGGAGTACTAGTTTGAGCCCCCGTTTATGAAGATTTAGTAATGGATTCAGAGAGAGAGAGAGAGGGGCGTGGGTGGGGGTGGGGGTGGGGGTTTGGGGGCGGACGGTAATTAACAAGACATTAGGAGACTGGTAAGTCCCCAAAGAATGTAATGGACATCTTCTGTTGTGGCAGCAGTAAAACACCTACCTTTCTTCCTCGTGAGAACGAGGGTACAGGATGAGCTGTATTTATCTCCCTCTGTCACCATCCCTTTCTCTTGTCGTATTTTGTGTATGTGTATGTGACAGGTAGACTGTCAGACAGAAAGACGGACAGAGAGAGAAAGTGAGAGAGAGTGTGGGGGCAGCCAGAAAGACAGACAAACAGACACACACACACGCACGCGCGCATGCTCGCACACATGCACACATTTCACAGATACTCTTACTGATGAGTGTGCGTGTGTGCATGCACACGTGGCTCTCTCTGTCACTGTGTGTGTGTGTGTGTGTGTGTGTGTGTGTGTGTGTGTGTGTGTGTGTGTGTGTGTGTGCAAGTGTGCGTGAGAATGCAGTTACGCACGCATGATTGACAGGTGTTTTTTTTCAGATACAGTAATCAAAGTCATCCTTGTTCTAAGTAATAGAAAATACAAAATCTCCGCGGTTAATTCAGTGCAAAAACATACATGATAATAATGATGATATTCTTTTTGAGCGCTTTCCTCCCTAAAAGGGAACTCGAAGCGCTTTACAAAAAACATTAAACACACATACACAAGAAAAGATTTAACTCTCTCCATACGAAGGAGACGACGTTAACAGCGTTTCTCCCCAAATACCACCATCAAAATATTACAAGCGGAAGGCTCTTACACTGAAGAGGTGAATGTTGACAAAGAATACCCCAATTCCGACGACGGAAGCTAATGGTTGGATCATTCAGACACCCACTGGACATCCGAGGGGTCTGTGTAGAGGAGAAGAGAGGACTGGCCGTACTGAGTGAGTTAAAGACTACGCGTATTACATTACTGAGTTACGCATTCACTCACGCGGCATCCCTGAGGAGGAACGAAGTGCTGTCTTCCATGGAATCAAGTGGTGCACATGACCACACACTTAACTCGCCACTCCGGGCACCGCTATACCTGGCAGCTGTTTCAGTACACGTGAAGTGTTGTGGCACTGGGTGTGGGGGACAGGGTGTGGGGGACAGGGTGTGGTGGACTGGGTGTGGGGGACTGGGTGTGGGGGATAGGGTGTGCGGGACTGGGTGTGGGGGACTGGGTGTGGGGGATAGGGTGTGGGGGACAGGACAGGGTGTGTGGGACGGGGTGTGGGGGACGGGGTGTGGGGGACTGGGTGTGTGGGACAGGACAGGGTGTGTGGGACAGGGTGTGTGGGACGGGGTGTGGGGGACTGGGTGTGTGGGACAGGACAGGGTGTGGGGGACTGGGTGTGGGGGACTGGGTGTGGGGGACAGGGTGTGGGGGACAGGGTGTGTGGGACAGGGTGTGGGGGACTGGGTGTGGGGGACAGGGTGTCGGGGACTGGGTTTGGGGGACTGGGTTTGGGGGACAGGGTGTGGGGGTCAGGGTGTGGGGACTGGGTGTGGGGGACTGGGTGTGGGGGACTGGGTGTGTGGCACTGGGTGTGGGGGACAGGGTGTGGGGGACTGGGTGTGGGGGACTGGGTGTGGGGGACAGGGTGTGGGGGACAGGGTGTGGGGGACTGGGTGTGTGGCACTGGGTGTGGGGGACAGGGTGTGGGGGACTGGGTGTGGGGGACTGGGTGTGGGGGACTGGGTGTGTGGCACTGGGTGTGGGGGACAGGGTGTGGGGGACAGGGTGTGGGGGACTGGGTGTGGGGGACTGGGTGTGGGGGACAGGGTGTGGGGGACAGGACAGGGTGTGGGGGACTGGGTGTGGGGGACAGGGTGTGAGGGACAGGGTGTGGGGGACATGGTGTGGGGCACTGGGTGTGGGGGACTGGGTGTGGGGGACTGGGTGTGGGGGACTGGGTGTGAGGGACAGGGTGTGGGGGACATGGTGTGGGGGACAGGGTGTGGGGGACAGGACAGGGTGTGGGGGACTGGGTGTAGGGGACAGGGTGTGGGGGACAGGACAGGGTGTGGGGGACAGGGTGTGGGGGACTGGGTGTGGGGGACAAGGTGTGGGGGACAGGGTGTGTGTGGGTGTGTGTGGGGGACTGGGTGTGGGGGACAGGGTGTCGGGGACTGGGTTTGGGGGACTGGGTTTGGGGGACAGGGTGTGGGGGTCAGGGTGTGGGGACTGGGTGTGGGGGACAGGGTGTGGGGGACTGGGGGTGGGGGACTGGGTGTGGGGGACAGGGTGTGGGGGACTGGGGGTGGGGGACTGGGTGTGGGGGACAGGGTGTGGGGGACTGGGTGTGGGGGACTGGGTGTGGGGGACAGGGTGTGGGGGACAGGGTGTGGGGGACAGGGTGTGGGGGACTGGGGGTGGGGGACTGGGTGTGGGGGACAGGGTGTGGGGGACTGGGGGTGGGGGACTGGGTGTGGGGGACAGGGTGTGGGGGGACAGGGTGTGGGGGGACAGGGTGTGGGGGACAGGGTGTGTGGGACAGGGTGTGGGGGGACTGGGTGTGGGGGACAGGGTGTGGGGGACAGGGTGTGGGGGGACAGGGTGTGGGGGACAGGGTGTGTGGGACAGGGTGTGGGGGGACAGGGTGTGGGGGACAGGGTGTGTGGGACAGGGTGTGGGGGGACTGGGTGTGGGGGACAGGGTGTGGGGGACTGGGTGTGGGTGTGGGGGACTGGGGGGTAGGGAACTGGGTGTGGGGGTGGGGACTGGGTGTGGGGGACTGGGTGTGGGGGACAGGGGGGTGGGGGACAGGGTGTGGGGGACTGGGTGTGGGGGTGGGGGACTGGGGGGGTGGGGGACTGGGTGTGGGGGTGGGGACTGGGTGTGGGGGACTGGGTGTGAGGGACAGGGTGTGAAGGACAGGGTGTGGGGGACAGGGTGTGAGGGACAGGGTGTGTGGGACAGGGTGTGGGGGGACAGGGTGTGGGGGACAGGGTGTGGGGGACAGGGTGTGTGGGACAGGGTGTGGGGGGACTGGGTGTGGGGGACAGGGTGTGGGGGACTGGGTGTGGGTGTGGGGGACTGGGGGGTAGGGAACTGGGTGTGGGGGTGGGGACTGGGTGTGGGGGACTGGGTGTGGGGGGACAGGGGGGTGGGGGACAGGGTGTGGGGGACTGGGTGTGGGGGTGGGGGACTGGGGGGTGGGGGACTGGGTGTGGGGGTGGGGACTGGGTGTGGGGGACTGGGTGTGAGGGACAGGGTGTGAAGGACAGGGTGTGAGGGACAGGGTGTGAGGGACAGGGTGTGGGGGACAGGGTGTGAGGGACAGGGTGTGGGGGACAGGGTGTGTGGGACAGGGTGTGGGGGACAGGGTGTGAGGGACAGGGTGTGTGGGACAGGGTGTGAGGGACAGGGTGTGTGGGACAGGGTGTGGGGGACAGGGTGTGTGGGACAGGGTGTTGGGGACAGGGTGTGAGGGACAGGGTGTGTGGCACTGGGGGACTGGGGGTGGGGGACTGGGTGTGGGGGACTGGGTGTGGGGTTGGGGACTGGGGGTGGGGGACTGGGGGTGGGGGACAGGGTGTGGGGGACAGGGTGTGGGGTTGGGGACTGGGGGACTGGGGGTGGGGGACTGGGTGTGGGGTTGGGGACTGGGGGTGGGGGACTGGGGGGGTGGGGGACTGGGGGGGTGGGGGACTGGGTGTGGGGTTGGGGACTGGGGGTGGGGGACTGGGGGTGGGGGACTGGGTGTGGGGTTGGGGACTGGGGGTGGGGGACTGGGGGTGGGGGTGGGGGACTGGGTGTGGGGGTGGGGAACAGCGTGTGGGGGACTGGGGGAGTGGGGGACTGGGTGTGGGTGTGGCTGACTGGGTGTGGGTGACTGGGTGTGGGGGTGGGGGACTGGGTGTGGGTGTGGCTAACTGGGTGTGGGTGACTGGGTGTGGGGGACTGGGGGGGTGGGGGACTGGGTGTGGGTGTGGGTGTGGGTGACTGGGTGTGGCTGACTGGGTGTGGCGGTGGGGGACTGGGTGTGGGTGACTGGGTGTGGGTGTGGGGGACTGGGTGTGGGGGACTGGGTGTGGGGGGACAGGGTGTGAGGGACAGGGTGTGGGGGACTGGGTGTGGGGGACTGGGTGTGGGGGGACAGGGTGTGGGGGACAGGGTGTGGGGGACTGGGTGTGTGGGACTGGGTGTGGGGGACTGGGTGTGGGGGACTGGGTGTGGGGGACTGGGTGTGGGGGGACAGGGTGTGGGGGACAGGGTGTGGGGGACTGGGTGTGTGGGACTGGGTGTGGGGGACTGGGTGTGGGGGACTGGGTGTGGGGCACTGGGTGTGGGGGACTGGGGGTGGGGAACTGGGGAAGGGTCTGTGGGTGGGGTGGGGTGGAAGGTGGTGGGCGGAAGAATGGGGGGAGGTTTGGGTATAGTTTTGAGATAAAACTTGTGTAAACAGAACGTGATATGTCACTTTGTTTCTGTGCATAAGTTCCTGTCTCTGTCTGTCTCTCTATCCACTTTCTCTTTGTCTCTGTCTCCCCCTCTGTCTGTCTCTCTATCCACTTTCTCTTTGTCTCTGTCTCCCACCTCTGTCTGTCTCTCTATCCACTTTCTCTATGTCTCTGTCTCCCCCGTCTGTCTGTCTATCCACTTTCTCTATGTCTCTGTCTCCCCCCTCTGTCTGTCTCTCTATCCACTTTCTCTATGTCTCTGTCTCCCCCCTCTGTCTGTCTGTCTCTCTATCCACTTTCTCTATGTCTCTATCTTTCCCCTCTGTCTGTCTCTCTATCCACTGTCTCTATGTCTCTGTCTCCCCCCTCTGTCTGTCTGTCTCTCTATCCACTTTCTCTATGTCTCTGTCTCCCCCCTCTGTCTGTCTGTCTCTCTATCCACTTTCTATGTCTCTGTCTCCCCCCTCTGTCTGTCTGTCTCTCTATCCACTTTCTATGTCTCTGTCTCCCCCGTCTGTCTGTCTCTCTATCCACTTTCTCTATGTCTCTGTCTCCCCCCTCTGTCTGTCTCTCTATCCACTTTCTCTATGTCTCTGTCTCCCCCCTCTGTCTGTCTGTCTCTCTATCCACTTTCTCTATGTCTCTGTCTCCCCCTCTGTCTGTCTGTCTCTCTATCCACTTTCTCTATGTCTCTGTCTCCCCCTCTGTCTGTCTGTCTCTCTATCCACTTTCTCTATGTCTCTGTCTCCCCCTCTGTCTGTCTCTCTATCCACTTTCTCTATATCTCTGTCTCCCCCCTCTGTCTGTCTCTCTATCCACTTTCTCTATGTCTCTGTCTCCCCCCTCTGTCTGTCTCTCTATCCACTTTCTCTATGTCTCTGTCTCCCCCCTCTGTCTGTCTCTCTATCCACTTTCTCTATGTCTCTGTCTCCACCCTCTGTCTGTCTCTCTATCCACTTTCTCTATGTCTCTATACCCCCCTCTGTCTGTCTCTCTATCCACTTTCTGTATGTCTCTGTCTCCCCCTCTGTCTGTCTGTCTCTCTATCCACTGTCTCTATGTCTCTGTCTCCCCCCTCTGTCTGTCTCTATCCACTTTCTCTATGTCTCTGTCTCCCCCCTCTGTCTGTCTCTCTATCCACTTTCTCTATGTCTCTGTCTCCCCCCTCTGTCTGTCTCTCTATCCACTTTCTCTATGTCTCTGTCTCCCCCTTTCTGTCTGTCTGTCTCTCTATCCACTTTCTCTATGTCTCTATACCCCCCCCCCCCCCCTCTGTCAGAAACAGAACTGTTCATTTCTTTCTCATTTTTACTTCCACAAACCACTCTGTTGACATTGTCTTTCTCGGCTGGAGCAATGCCAACAGTTGGTGTCCATGTGTGTATTATAATATGTACTTACACAGAGACTGCATCAAATGAAAAGGAGAAACGGAGCGGAGACATAGAGAGAGGGGGTGAGGGGGCGGGGGGAGGGATAACGATAACGATCTTTATTCAGATGAAGGCTAAAGCCCCGTACTGAAGGGGGTCACATTATAAGAAAATAAAGAAAAGAACATGATACTATGAATCGACACCACAAATCACACTAAATTGTTAATGCAACATTTCACAACATTCACGAAATAACAGTTCGTAGTCTCTTCAGTGCATCATATATGAAAGTCGCCAAGTTATGTAGAGTAAACTCATGTCTTGACGACATGAGCAAATTAATTCTAAAAGTAGATGGATCTTTGTAATATTTTGGTTGAGTTAACTTTTGTCAGAGGTCACTTAAGCAGGGCAACATAATGAAAAATGTAATTCGTCTTCCGTCCCTAGATTGCATAATAGACAGGTATTCACAGATTCACATATAATGCTATAATAATCTGAAACTGTGAACAGCAATACTAGAAATACAAATCCAAATTTTGTCATTGCACTTTATATATATATATATATATATATATATATATATATGTGTGTGTGTGTGTGTGTGTGTGTGTGTGTGTGTGTGTGTGTGTGTGTGTGTGTGTGTGTGTGTGTGTGTGTGTGTGTGTGTGTGTGTGTGTGTGTGTGTGTGTGTGTGTTGATTTCCATCTCAATATGTGGTTCTATCCCTTTCAATGTTTTAAAGAGTCTAAACAGTGCAAATCTATTACTAGTTTCCAAATGATCATGCTAGTCTTAATTTCCACCTACAGTCAATTAATCGTTATCTAAAACACTTTAAAACATGTCATGTCTTCAACACCCTGATTATCCCATACAATTGCAAAACCACAAGAATTTAAACTCTGACGAACACACGTTGCCCATGTCTTCTGGCCATATCAACTAAGAAATACAACCTCCGATACGCTTTAAACGGTAACTTGTTTCCATCCATTCTCGTGTGTTTTAGGTGATAACAAATACATTTAATCTACGAATTTAAATAAATTAGAGACCTCCCTAGCTCTCCATACATAAGATCATTTGGTTTTCGGACCGTCCACATTACAAAAACCTTTTCGTTGCAAATGAATGTATTTTTTCTATATGTACACTCTTTTCCAATGCCTATATTTCTGCTCCATACTGCAGTATTGGCTGAACTTGAGAATCAGTGACTTAACAAAAACACTAAACGAACTACAGTTTACTAAAATAAAACGGTAAATCAGAAAAAAAAAGAAGAAAAAGAAAAAAAAGAAAAAAGTATACATAAAAGGCGTCTGCATCACCATGCCTTTTAGAAGAGAAAAGAAAACGCACATTATCTCACTATACCTCACCCCCCGCCCCGCACCCCCCCCCCCCCCCCCCCCTTCATGTTGGGGTCCGCGTGTCCTGCCGTTATCATGTCGTGCCGTTATCGTTAAGATTCGTCTGTTTCTTTCTCCTTTTTCTTTCTTTTTTCCCTTCTGAGAAACAGAATTTCCGTGTTTTTTCAATAACACTGACGTCAAATCCCGCGTGGCTGTCAGTGAATGTGAGTAAGAGTGCTGCCAAAACGACCCTTGAAAATAAGGATGTTTGAGTGATTTATTTGATATTGGTGAATGCACTTTAATTCTTTAAATACATACATACATGCATATATACATACATACATACATACATATATATGGGGTACACCCATATGGAGAGAGATAGATAGATAGATAGAGAGATAGAGAGAGAGAGACAGAGAGAGAGAGAGAGAGAGAGAGAGAGAGAGAGAGAGAGAGAGAGAGAGAGAGAATAATAAACTCTGGCTCATTTTCAATAAGGGGAAAAAGCGTCAGAAATCAATCATCGTTTAACTTTTAACTTTAACGAAGTGAAATAGCATCATGCTCTTTCAGTTTTCAGTTTCAGTAGCTCAAGGAGGCGTGACTGCGTTCGGACAAATCCATATGCGCTGCACCACATCTGCCAAGCAGATGCCTGACCAGCAGCGTAACCCAACGCGCTTAGTCAGGCCTTGAGAAAAAAAAAGAAAAAGATAAGCTTACATAAATAAATAAATAAATAATAATTATGATATTAAAAAAGGTAGTAGTAATGAAAATAATAATAAAATAATAATAATAATAAATAGATAATTAAATAAGTAAGACAACAATGATGATAAATAAGCAAATAAATATAAAACATGAAGACACACATTCACACATACACCCACACATGCATAACAGATATGCCCCAAAAACGCAGTTTCACAGATATGAAAGCACAGTCAAATACATATAAAAGCACATGAGCTCCAACACACACACACACACACACACACACACACACACACATTACCCTGCACCTCCTCTACCCCCCCCCCCTCCTCCACACACTCATTTCTAGTCTATGTATCGCAGCTTCCACGGCACACACACACACACACACACACACACACACACACACAAACACGCACAGACACACACACACACACACACACACACACACACACACAGATGAACGCTTACTTGTACAAGCACACACACACACGCCCATATCTCCCACCCCCAACCCCACACACATATATACAAAGATACTCTAAAACCTGACAATGGGTAAATGATTACAACCTACATCGTATCAAAACAATAACATTGAATTAAACTGATTACAACCTACATCGTATCAAAGCAATAATATTGAATTAAACTGATCACAACGTATATCGTATCAAAGCAATAATATTGAATTAAACTGATTACAAACGTATAACGTATCAAAGCAATTATTGAATTAAACTGATTACAACGTATATCGTATCAAAGCAATAATATTGAATTAAACTGATTACAAACAATAACGCATCAAAGCAATAACATTGAATTAACTGATTACAACGTATAACGTATCAGAGCAATAACATTGAATTAACTGATTACAACGAATAACGTATCAAAGCAATAACATTGAATTAAACTGATTACAACGAATAACGTATCAAAGCAATAATATTGAATTAAACTGATTACAACGTATATCGTATCAAAGCAATAATATTGAATTAAACTGATTACAACGTATATCGTATCAAAGCAATAACATTGAATTAAACTGATTACAACGAATAACGTATCAAAGCAATAATATTGAATTAACTGATTACAACGTATAACGTATCAAAGCAATAATATTGAATTAAACTGATTACAACGAATAACGTATCAAAGCAATAATATTGAATTAAACTGATTACAACGAATAATGTATCAAAGCAATAACATTGAATTAAACTGTCAGCCTGTCACAACACAGGGTGCCACCATATTGGACCTGGCTCTCCAGAATGAATACAGAAAGAGGTAAATTTTGACGCCACATGAAGTGAGTTAAAAGCCAACTTCCAGGATTGCTCGGGTTAGTTCTATGATTCAAACTGCAGGCCCATCATATTCATCGTTTTCTAAAGCTGCGACAGTCAAATCATTGTCTCTGCAACATGTGCTATCTTCGGGCACAACTGAGAAAGCAAACATGCAGTTTCCACATCGGCACCTAAAACTTTGATCTGTTTGTGTTACTAACGTTTCAGCAGCTTCTTTTTACTTCCCCCCCCCCCCCCCCCCCCCCCCCCCGTAATTTCGCGTTCAGAATTATACGGAAATAAACCAAAATCAGTCTCGACATAGACCTTGCATAATATATTTTTTTCTTTTCTTTTGAAAGTCCTTGCACAGTATTTCTTTAACGAATTCCTTTCCATCTGCTTCGCAAGTCAGTCAAAAGCAAAAGTGAGTCTCCGTAAGCTGACGTCACAACCTTTTCAAAATGGCAGCCTCAATGACTACTGGAAGCATCACAATTAGATAAAGTTGTTTTTTTTCACAACATACACATTCATTTGCTTTAAAAAGTATTGGACAAGCTCTAAATACATAAAATCTATTTCTGGGAGCCACAAAGCCAAACCTCTTCGTGTCCACCACAGCACAGCAACCTGTCCCTGCCATGCTATCTGTGGAACCGAACAGAAAGACGTTGTACCAAACCCAGAGCTCCTTTGCCACGCAGACCTGGCCAGTGTTGAGAGGCTACAGTTCGGTAATCCGACGAGTCAATATACTGAAACATATAGTCCGATGTAGCAATGGCCCGACGTGGCAATAATCCGAATTGTCATTGTTTTACTGAAGACTTGAACATTGTTTTGTTATACCACACGTTAGTTTCTGCCTTCAAAGTTTACTTCTGTGGTATGTCATCTGTTTTTTTTTGTTGTTTTTTTAACTGTTATTTCAATGTTTTCAAGTCACTGACATATGAACCCATATCTCTCCGTCTAGCCTGTCTGTCTGTCTGTCTGTTTGTTTGTCCTACTGGTCTGTCTCTGTCTCTTTCGCTCTCTCTCCCTCTCCCTCCCCCCCTCTCTCTCTCTGTCTACACACACACACACACACACACACACACACACACACACACACACACACACTCACAAACACACACACACACACACACACACACACACACACACACACACACACACACACACACACACACACTTACAACTACACATGTTATTCAAGTCTTGATAGTCCTTTCTCTCCAACTGGAGTATCGAGGATGACTACAAAATAATGATTTCATGCCCGGAACAAACAATTCAAACTACACAACACTGTTACATAAAAGCTAAGAAAACACAATTAATGTCTTTCGACCTCAAAAGTTTATCTGGACAACAATTGCAAATCTAATTCACTTACTTATAGCTAAAATAACCCTTTTCTTTCCTTTGAGCATATTTCCAAAATAAAAACTTGATTCCGGAGACAAATATTTTAGGCACATATCTTTTTCGCAATTGATCATACTTTGGACATACTTTATAAAATGGAACTCATCTCCAGTCACAGACATGTTACAAATATTACATAACCGTAGGTCTCGTGGTATGCCTTTGCGTCTCTATTTGAATACTGCTGAATATAAAGAAGCTAATAACGTAATTATCAGGCATTTGACATGTACTTTTCTTTACTAAATTCACTTTTGAAATTTCGATAAAGCATTTATCACTTGCCTCTGGAACATGTCTCCATACATTTTGAAAATCATCTCTCAAAGCAATGTATTTTGTATTTGTATTACTCTTTGTGTCACAACAGATTTCTCTGTGTCAATTTCGGGCTGCTCTTCTCAGGGAGAGCGCGTCGCTACATTGACAGCACCACCCATTTTGGGGGGCTATTTTTTCTGCCTGCGATTTTATTTGTTTTCCTATCGAAGTGGATTTTTCTACAGAAATTTGCCAGGGGCAACCCTTTTGTTGCCGTGGGTTCTTTTACGTGCGCTAATTACATGCTGCACGCGGAACCTCGGTTTATTGTCTCGTCCGAATGACATGCGTCCAGACCACCACTCAAGTTCTAGTGGAGGGGGAGAAAATTCTGGCGACTGCCGGTGTGATTCAAACCAGTGCGCTCAGATTCTCTCGCTTCCTAGGCGGACGCGTTACCTCTAGGCCATCACTCCACATGTTGACATTATTTGCAGAAAGTTTCCCTCTCTAAGAAGGACTGAGCATTCCAAACATTGTCATATTCTGTTTCTGTTTATCTTTTTTTCTGATATTACTCACCCACTTTGAAGAATAGATACCCTTTCTATACAAATCAAATATTGTCTTGTATTGTATTGTATTGTATTACCCTTTTTTTTCGCAACAGATTTCCCTGTGTGAAATTCGGGCTGCTCTCCCCAGGGAGAGCGCGTCGCTACACTGAGAGAGCCCCCCCCCCCCCCCTTTTTTTTTCTTTAAATTTTTTCCTGCCTGCAGTTGTTGGGGTTTTTTTTTGTATATTTTATTTGTTTTTCCTATCGAAGTGGATTTTTTCAACAGAATTTTGCCAGGGACAACCCTTTTGTTGCCGTGGATTCTTTTACGTGCGCTAAGTGCATGTTGCACACGGGACCTCGGTTTATCGTCTCATCCGAATTATCAAGTATATTTTTCCAGAATATTTTTCTATGCTTGATAACACTAAGTTTGTCCTAAATCGAACAAATCTCGTTTTCACTAATACACTAATTGGATAAATGCCAGTTTCTCCATAAATCATTTGGGTCATAGTATTCCTATTAGGTTTCAACAAGCGTTTCAAAATTTTGAAATATAATTTTTCAAGCATATTTACATGTTCACAGCCCCACGAAACCCCATATTTCTGCACTACACAATAACATAGGATCAACCCTAGACGGATCATGTCAAGAATAATTTCTGGCTGACTGAAGTAACGAAAACATAGCTTTTTGAGCCTTTTTATAAATATATAATTTTTCAGCTTTATAAAAAGTGACGTTTCTGCTAAATTCGATGCGAAGATATTTGAAAGAATGGACGTGCATCACCAAACTAATAAAACAAAAAAGCAACAAACAGACAAACAAACAAACAAAAAACAAAACAAAAAAACTACAGGCTTTTGCATTTTGATAGAATTCAATAACATACTTTAGTTTTCTTTACATTAACCACTAGTTTCCATTTGAAACAATATTTGTGAAAGACATTGAGAGACTACTGTAATTCATCTTTCGTCTCAGTCATTGGTATACAAGAGTACAAATAATCGCATGTAACAACCTGAGTCTGAAATGTTAACATTAAAAAAATGATCAACAGATGGATTCTTATGCTGTCAGATAACACACACACACACACACACACACACACACACACACACACACACACACACACACAGAGGCAGAAACACACACACACACACACACACACACACACACACAGAGGCAGAAACAAACAAACAAACACACACACACACACACACACACACACACACACACACACACACACACACACACACACACAGAGGCAGAAACAAACAGAGCAAACATGCAGAGGCAAAGGCACAGAGAGAGAGAGAGAGAGAGAGCCAACGAGCGAGCAAGCAAGAGAGAGATACATACAGAGAGAGGGGGTGTGGGGGCGGGGGGTGAGGGGGGGCACAGACAGACAGGCAGACAGGAATGTATATTGGCAATTACAGTCAGGCAGACATACATATAAAGAGAAGCGGATGGGGCGTTGGGGGAAATAAGAGAGAGAGACAGAGAGAGAAAAAGACAGAGGGAAAGAGAGTTAGACGAGAGAGAGAGAGAGAGAGAGAGAGAGAGAGGGAGGGTGGGGGGGGAGGGTACTGTGTAATTAATAGCTATACATATTTTCGGACTATCGAACGTTAACACTCAAACTCTCACACATACCTACACGTGCGCAAGAAAGCACACACACACACACACACACACACACACACACACACACACACACAATCGGATGAGACGATAGACGGAGGTCCCACGTGCAACACACACTTAGCTCACATGCAAGACACATCAGTGACAGACAGACAGACAGACAAACGGACACAGAGAGACAGACACGCCGAGAAATAGCCCGCCATTCCCCCAGCAGCCTAACGAGAAAACACCACTCGCTTTGAATGAACTTCAACGTCATTCAACTAATCTATCCCTCACTAACTCCATCATTTAACCAGTCAATCAATCAACACTTGGAGGCTTGTGCAAAACCAAAAATACGTCATTCAACTAATCTATCCCTCACTAACTCCATCACTTAACCAGTCAATCAATCAACACTTGGAGGCTTGTGCAAAACCAAAAATACGTCATTCAACTAATCTATCCCTCACTAACTCCATCACTTAACCAGTCAATCAATCAACACTTGGAGGCTTGTGCAAAACCAAAAATACGTCATTCAACTAATCTATCCCTCACTAAATCCGTCACTTAACCAGTCAATCAATCAACACTTGGAGGCTTGTGCAAAAACCAAAAATACGTCATTCAACTAATCTATCCCTCGCTAACTCCATCACTTAACCAGTCAATCAATCAACACTTGGAGGCTTGTGCAAAACCAAAAATACGTCATTCAACTAATCTATCCCTCACTAACTCCATCACTTAACCAGTCAATCAATCAACACTTGGAGGCTTGTGCAAAACCAAAAATACGTCATTCAACTAATCTATCCCTCACTAACTCCATCATTTAACCAGTCAATCAATCAACACTTGGTGGTGGCTTGTGCAAAACCAAAAATACGTCATTCAACTAATCTATCCCTCACTAAATCCGTCACTTAACCAGTCAATCAATCAACACTTGGAGGCTTGTGCAAAAACCAAAAATACGTCATTCAACTAATCTATCCCTCACTAAATCCGTCACTTAACCAGTCAATCAATCAACACTTGGAGGCTTGTGCAAAACCAAAAATACGTCATTCAACTAATCTATCCCTCACTAAATCCGTCACTTAACCAGTCAATCAATCAACACTTGGAGGCTTGTGCAAAACCAAAAATACGTCATTCAACTAATCTATCCCTCGCTAACTCCATCACTTAACCAGTCAATCAATCAACACTTGGTGGTGGCTTGTGCAAAAACCAAAAATACTTTGACCAAAAATTTCTCTCTCTTCCCTTTCTCTCTCTCTCTCTCTCACGCTTTCTCTATCAGGCCCTTCTGTCTGTCTGTCTATTTGTCTCTCTGTCTCTGTCTCTGTCTCTCTCTCTCCTTCACACTATCTGTTCACGTTCATATTGATCACTTGCGTGTCATAGGTTGCCCAAACACTATCATTGTGTCACAGGTTGGCCAAACACTGTGTCATTGTGTCAGAGGTTGACGTGCGTCATGAGAGAGTAAAACCCATTCGACGTTCCCAATAACATAATTATATCTTCCACACACACGCCAGTCGTTGTAGCGTGCAAAGGATTTTTTTCTCAGTAGTCATGGTTGGATACCAATCAAGCTGTTTCTTTTAATTTTCATTTATTTGTTGCTCTTATATATATATATATATATATATATATATATATATATATATATATATATATATATATATATATATAAGGAAATTGTTGACCATTTTTCCTGCATCAAGTAAGTCGATGATTGTTTCTATTTTGTCGATGATATGAAGTGTTTGTTATGACTCCTGTGTGGATGATATGAAGTGTTTGTTATGACTCCTGTGTGGATGATATGAAGTGTTTGTTATGACTCCTGTGTCGATCAGCACGCTGGCAGTAATGTTTAATCCATTTGGTTTACTGACAGTGGGTTTTAGAACTTCCAACAAATACAATGTAGCCAGAAACCAAAGGGACAAATACCAAAAAACAGAAAGAAAAAAAAAGAAAAAGAAAAGAAATAGGAATGTAAGAAATGAGGTCAAACAAAACAAGAAAAACAACGACGACGACAGCGACAAAAAAACAAAACAAAACAAAACAAAACAAAACAAAACAAAAAGGAATCAGAGGTAGACAGGCACAGAAACAATAAAAAAACAGGTGTACCTCTCATAAAACAAAGAAAATCTTCAGATTTCTTTTTATTGTACTTGCTGAAATAACTCATTTTTATAGTTTCAGTTCCATTTGCGCCGATCATTTGAAATCGTACGTTTTATGAACACCATCATCATCATCATTGTCATCATCACCGGGAGGACCTCTCTCTTCCCAGCTGGACTGTCCAGATACACCTGGCGCTGTATCAGCTGCTGCCCAGAGCGCAAAAAGAAAAAGAAAAGAAATAGGAGAAATGTGGAGTGATGGCCTAGAGGTAACGCGTTCGCCTAGGAAGCGAGAGAATCTGAGCGCGCTGGTTCGAATCACGGCTCAGCCGCCGATATTTTCTCCCCCTCCACTAGACCTTGAGTGGTGGTCTGGATGCTAGTCATTCGGATGAGACGATAAACCGAGGTCCCGTGTGCAGCATGCACTTAGCGCACGTAAAAGAACCCACGGCAACAAAAGGGTTGTTCCTGGCAAAATTCTGTAGAAAAATCCACTGTGATAGGAAAAAACAAATAAAACTGCACGCAGGAAAAAAATACCAAAAAAAATGGGTGGCGCTGTAGTGTAGCGACGCGCTCTCCCTGGGGAGAGCAGCCCGAATTTCACACAGAGAAATCTGTTGTGATAAAAAGAAATACAAATACAAATACAAAACCCCGCTGTCTCCCGAGGGTGAGGGATGACGATCAACACTGTGTGACGTACACTGCTGGTGAGTTACCCTATCTGGCTGTGTCACTGATGACGTCAAGCAGTCATGACAGCTCGTCTTTATCTTCATTCTGATGACTCTAGACACTTGACTTTATCGTGTATGATCATGACTTTATCGTGTATGATCATGACTTTACCGTGTGTATTCATGACTTTACCGTGTATGATCATGACTTATACCGTGTATAATCATGACTTTACCGTGTATGATCATGACTTATACCGTGTATGATCATGACTTATAGTAAGTTATACCGTGTATAATCATGACTTTACCGTGTATGATCATGACTTTACCGTGTATGATCATGACATACCGTGTATAATCATGACTTTACCGTGTATGATCATGACTTTATCGTGTATAATCATGACTTTACCGTGTGTAATCATGACTTTACCGTGTGTAATCATGACTTTACCGTGTGACCGCTTTTGGTCACGTCACACTTTCAGGGGCTTTCATTGTCAGTGACTCTTGTTGCAGACGTTTTTTTGTCCACGACGTTTCCGCGTCTCTGTCGCAGTTGTGAATGACGCCAGACACTGATGAGTTCACTGTCTGTACAGTCTGCTGTTGTGGGGGTTAAGGAAAACAAGGCATTCCATTATTCTATCAGACTTGAAAACACAGTTTGCAATCCTAGCCCTTTTTACTCTCACAACTTTCCAAACTTGTCCGAATATCTTGCGTTCTCGGCTACGGTTCTCTTTACATACACATCTTTCTCTCCCCTCCCTCCCCTCTCACGCCTCTTACTCCCTTTGTGTCGCCCCGGCCCCCAAACCCCCTCCCTCAAGCCCCCGATCCGAACTCCGCCTTCTTGCTTCACCACAATCCCTCCTGTCCTTCCTCTGGTCTGAGTTTCCTGTCCGTCAGCTGGAGAACGTGGTTTGTGTGTGTGTGTGTGTGTGTGTGTATGCGCGCGCGCGCGTTTGTTTGACTACAAAGGATATATCAGTTCATCATTTCCCCTGTTATCTAATCATCTACAACAACTACCGCAGCTACTACTACAACTGCTACTACTACTACTACTGCTGCTGCTGCTGCTGCTGCTTTTACTACCAATAATAATGAAGATGATTATAACAATGACTATGTTGTATTATTCTTTTGTCACAACATAATTTTCTCTACGTCAAATACTGACAATGCCATCACTACTACTACTACTACTAGTGTTGCTGCTGCTGCTATTCTTACCAAGTGGACGAAAAGGAAGAGGGGGGCGGGGGAGGGGGGGGGAGCGGAGGGGGGGGGGGGGAGCAGGACAAAGTAGAAGACGACGAACAGAGCAGACGGATCCTGTGATTCAGACACTCTGAGGGCCCCAGCGGGACATGCGGCAAGCAGGATGTTTGACAATGGCTGTCCAATAAGCAGCGAACAAATCAGTTTTTCTCTTTTCCTTTTCCTTTTTCTTGTCTCTGGTTTTTGTGTGTGGATCATTTGTTTCTTAGTTTGTTTCTTTTAGTTGCTGTCAAAGCACAAAAGTCATTTTCTGTTCCATCTTTGCTTTCGTTCTTGTGTCCTTTCTTTCCTTCTTTCTTTCTACATACATTCTGAATTTCCATCCTCTCTTCCTTTTCATTTGTCCTGTCTAAAAACTTGTGTGTGTGTTTTTTTGGGTTTTTTTTTCCCCTCTCCCGCTGCTGTAGAAAGACACGTGCATTTCCTGTAGAGATTTGTCATCTTTTCCGTATCATCTGTCTGTGTGGTATTGTGTTCCGTTTCTGTTTTTCGTTCGTTCGTTCGTTCGTTCGTCTTTTTTCTGTGTCCTTTTCTGCCTTTTTTTCATTTCTTGCTTTCGTTTATACTCTTTCCTTTTTCTTTTCTTTTTTTTTTTTGCCTGTCTTTCTCTTTGTTTTCTTTCTTTCATTCATTCATTCATTCTCTATCTTCTTTCTTTTCTTTTCTTTTCTTTTTTTTTGGTCATGTCTTTTCTCTTAGTTCTTTTGTGTAAAAATTCTGTCTTTTTTCTTCTTCTTTCTTTCTTTTACTCCATATTTCCGGTTGTTGTTGTTTTGTGTCTTAACACTGAGACAAACACACACTCGCAACGCACGCACGCACACACATACAAGGTGAGAGAGATAAAAAGAGAGAATGAGACAGACAGACACACACACGGACAGACAGGAGTGGAGATATAGGAGGAGAAATGGCACGTGAACACCGTGCACTGAATACCACATGGTGCCAAAGAGCCAGACGACAGGCTGGACCACAGGATGAAGAGCCGTGACAAACAGAAGGGTGGACAGGTAGGGTGTGGGGAGGAATGACAGAATATGTGTGTGTGTGTGTGTGTGTGTGTGTGTGTGTGTGTGTGTGTGTGTGTGTGGTTGTGTGTTTATTTTGGGGATGATTCTTGATCTTCCAGATCGCCTGCCTGTGCTGGCGATGCTGCTGCCACTAATGTTACCCTCATCACGATCACGACCGTCATTGAAATCATCATCACCATCTTCGTTTTATCACCTTTGTCACCTCTGTACTCTGCTCTCTCTCTCTCCCTCTGTGTCTCCCTGTCTGTCTAATTCCCTCTGTCTCTCCCTCGGTCTCTCCCTCTGTCTCTAAACAACTGTGTCTCCCTGTCTCTCTCCCTCTGTCTCTCTCCCTCTGTGTCTCCCTGTCTGTCTAACTCCCTCTGTCTCTCCCTCTCTCTCTCCCTCTGTCGTTAAAAAATCGTTATCGTTATCGTTATCTCCCTCTGTGTCTTCCTGTCTGTCTAATTCCCTCTGTCTCTCTCCCTCTATGTCTCCCTGTCTCTCTCCCTCTGTCTCTCTCCCTCTAACTCCCTCTGTGTCTCTCCCTCTGTGTCTCCCTGTCTGTCTAACTCCCTCTGTCTCTCCCTCTGTCTCTCCCTCTGTCTCTCTCCCTCTGTCTCTCTCCCTCTGTGTCTCCCTGTCTGTCTAACTCCCTCTGTCTCTCCCTCTGTCTAACTCCCTCTGTCTCTCCCTCTCTATCTCTCCCTCTGTCTCTCTCTCTGTGTCTTCCTATCTCTCTAACTCCCTCTGTCTCTCTCTCTCTCTCTGTCTCCCTGTCTCTCTCCCTCTCTCTCTCTCCGTCTGTGTCTCCCTGTCTGTCTAACTCCCTCTGTCTCTCTCTCTGTCTCCCTGTCTCTCTCCCTCTGTCTCTCTCCCTCTGTGTCTCCCTGTCTGTCTAACTCCCTGTCTCTCTCCCTCTGTCTCTCTCCCTCTGTGTCTCCCTGTCTGTCTAACTCCCTCTGTCTCTCTCCCTCTGTCTGTCTCTCTCTCTCTCCCTGTCTCTCTCCCTCTGTCTCTCTCCCTCTGTGTCTCCTTGTCTGTCTAACTCCCTCTGTCTCTCTCCCTCTGTGTCTCCTTGTCTCTCTCCCTCTGTCTCTCTCCCTCTGTGTCTGCCTTTCTCTCTCCCTATGTGTCTCCCTGTCTCTCTCCCTCTGTCTCTCTCCCTCTCCCTCTGTGTCTCCATGTCTCTCTCCCTCTGTGTCTCCCTGTCTCTCCCCCTCTGTCTCTCTCCCTCTGTGTCTCCCTGTCTGTCTGTCTCCCTCTGTCTCTCTCCCTGTCAGTCTAACTCCCTCTGTCTCTCTCCCTCTGTCTCTCTCCCTCTGTGTCTCCCTGTCTGTCTCTCTCCCTCTGTCTCTCTCCCTCTGTGTCTCCCTGTCTGTCTCTCTCCCTCTGTCTCTCTCCCTCTGTGTCTCCCTGTCTGTCTCTCTCCCTCTGTCTCTCTCCCTCTGTGTCTTCCTGTCTGTCTCTCTCCCTCTGTCTCTCTCCCTCTGTGTCTCCCTGTCTGTCTGTCTCCCTCTGTCTCTCTCCCTGTCAGTCTAACTCCCTCTGTCTCTCTCCCTCTGTGTCTCCCTGTCTCTCTCCCTCTGTCTCTCTCCCTCTCCCTCTGTGTCTCCATGTCTCTCTCCCTCTGTGTCTCCCTGTCTGTCTGTCTCCCTCTGTCTCTCTCCCTGTCAGTCTAACTCCCTCTGTCTCTCTCCCTCTGTGTCTCCCTGTCTGTCTCTCTCCCTCTGTCTCTCTCCCTCTGTGTCTCACTGTCTGTCTCTCTCCCTCTGTCTCTCTCCCTCTGTGTCTTCCTGTCTGTCTAACTCCCTCTGTCTCTCTCCCTCTGTGTCTCTCCCTCTGTGTCTCCCTGTCTGTCTCTCCCCCTCTGCATATCTCCCTCTGTCTCTCTCCCTCTGTCTTTCTGCCTCTGTCTCCCTCCCTCTATCTTTCTCTGTCTCTCTCTCTCTCTATCTCTCCCTCTGTCTCTCTCCCTCTGTCTCTCCCCCTCTGTCTCTCTCCCTCTGTCTCTCTCCCTCTGTCTCTCTGCCTCTGTCTCCCTCCCTCTATCTTTCTCTGTCTCTCTCCTCTATCTTCCTCTGTCTCCCTGCCTCTCCCTCTATCTCCCTCTGTCTCTCTCCCTCTGTATCTCTCCCCGCCATCTGTCGTAATTCATGTCTCTCTTTTACTCCCCATCTTCCTTTCCATTTGATACCCCTCCATGTCTCTTTCCCCATTTCTTTCTTAGTTCTCTTCTTTTCTTTCTTCCTTGTCTTTTTTTCTTTCTTTTTTTTTTACGTTATTCCTTCGTTTCTTTCTTCAGTTTTCGGTTATTCTTTTCCATTTTTTTTTCTCTTTTTTTTTTTTACGTTCTAATCTCTCTTTCACTTATTGCTAATGTCCTCCTCCTCCTCCTCGTCTTCTTCTTTTACTCCCTTTCTCGACCCCCCCCCCCCCCCCACCCCCCCCCTTGTCCTTAATTTCCTCCTCCTCTTCTTCTTCTCTTGTTGTTGTTGTTGTTGTTGTTGTTGTTGTTTTTTCCTGCTGCTGTCTGACCTCTGGCCCCAGCCCTTCATCTGATATTGGAACACATCACGGTGTGTGTACCCCGGTGTTCCTCGGTTTGCCTGTGTGTTTGTCAGTCTGTCTGTCTGTTTGCGCTTGGCCTTCTGCTGCTTCTCTGTTGCACTTCTCTTTAACTGTTTGTCTGTCTGCCTGCCTGCCTGTCTGTCTGTCTGTCTCCAAAAAGTCCCGAAAGAACAAAGACAAACAAATAAAAAAAAACTAGATGTAAAAGAACAAACGAACAAACAACAGCCTTCTCAGCTTGGGGTAAGTTTATTGATTTCCTTATGGCGTACAGTGTGCGGACATTCTACGTATGAATGTATGTACACACACACACACACACACAGACACACACACACACACACAGACACACACACACACACACACACACACACACACACACACACACACACACACACACACATATATATATATATACATATATATATTACAAGCGTCGTCTGTGACCAAGCTGCCGGATGGCAGCGAAAATTCAGATTATTTATTTTATCTATTTATTGTTTTGTTTTTGTTTAAAAATAGGTGTTGGTTTTCAACTTTGTTTATTCATTTTAAATAAATAAATGAATAAATAAACAAATGAATCTCTCTCTCTCTCTCTCTCTCTCTCTCTCTCTATATATATATATATATATATATGTGTGTGTGTGTGTGTGTGTGTGTGTGTGTGTGTGTGTGTGTGTGTATGTGTGTGTGTGTGAATGAGAGAGAGAGAGAGATTTGTTCAAACAATAGTTTAGAATATTAGAGAGAGAGAGAGAGAGAGAGAGAGAGAGAGAGAGAGAGAGAGAGAGAGAGAGAGAGATTTTGTTCAAACAACAGTGTTAGACTATTAGACAATGGAAAAGCCAGTGATGCAATACGTTCTCAGTGTGAATGATCCGAAGAGTATAACACTGGCGGGCATGTTTTGTTTGACTGGCGTGTGAAGCATGGTGAGGATGGAGCTGAGTCATCAGCGGTCAGACTTTTTCATTGAAACTTCTCTTTCTCTCTCTCTCTCTCTCTCTCTCTCTCTCTCTGTGTGTGTGTGTGTGTGTGTGTGTGTGTGTGTGTGTGTGTGTGTGTGTGTGTGTGTGTTTGTCCGTCTGTCTCTGTCTCTCTCCGTCTTCTCATTTTTTTTCTCTTTGTAACTGCCTGGTTTTGATTCATTCTCTCTCGCCTTCTTTCCCCCCCGTTTCTCCCTCTCTCTTTCTTTCTCCCCCTCGCTCTTTCTCTCCGCAGTACCCCCCCTCCCCCCTTAACCCCCCCCCCCCCGCACCCGCCCCCTCCCGCACCTCCTCCCCCTCCCCCTCACTCTTACCCCGTTCACAGCCCAGTAATTAATCTCACCGGTACCTCCAGGGTCTTTCTGTTCATATGCTAATGCCAGATTTCAGTTTGTAAAGTGACCCCCACCCCCACCCTCATCCCCACCCTTCATCCTTACTCGTCTCTCTCTCCCCCCCCCCCCCCCCCCCTCCATGACGGGCGCAATAGCCGAATGGTTAAAGCGTTGGACTTTCAATCTAAGGGTCCCAGGTTCGAATCTCGGTGACGGCGCCTGGTGGGTAAAGGGTGGAGATTTTTCCGATCTCCCAGGTCAACATATGTGCAGACCTGCTAGTGCCTGAACCCCCTTCGTGTGTATACGCATGCAGAAGATCAAACACGCACGTTAAATATCCCGTAATCCATGTCAGCGTTCGGTGGGTTATGGAAACAAGAACATACCCAGCATGCACGCCCCCCCACCCCCACCCCCCGGAAATGGAGTATGGCTGCCTTCATGGCGGGGTAAAAAAAACCCACACACACCAAAAACACGGCTATACACGTAAAATGTAACATGTCTGTCTGAGTGTGTATGTGTGCTTGCCTGAAATCTCACTGAATGACACAGAAAAGAATGATGAGCGTCCAGTGGCAGCCGTCAGTCGGCTCTACACAGATAGGCAGCCTGTTGTGTAAATGACACCGTGTTTGTAAAGCGCTTAGAGCTTAGTCTTAGTTTGAGGATAGATAGGCGCTATATAAGTGTCTATACCAATCAATCCATCCATGATCAAACAGATGATATAACATAATCAGGGCTATGATCAGATAATGGTTATAACATAAATCAGAGCCTTGATCAGTATCAGTATCAGTAGCTCAAGGGGGCGTCACTGCGTTCGGACAAATCCATATACGCTACACCACATCTGCCCTACAGATGCCTGACCAGCAGCGTAACCCAACGCGCTTAG
The DNA here is from genome assembly GCF_041734735.1 of Babylonia areolata. Lineage (NCBI taxonomy): Eukaryota > Metazoa > Mollusca > Gastropoda > Neogastropoda > Buccinidae > Babylonia > Babylonia areolata. Next base: position 6,097,564 of record NC_134907.1, read on the forward strand.
TCAGGACTTGAGACAAAAAAGGGGATAAATGAATATATATATAAATATATATATATAATTATAAAAATAAAGAAATCAAAGCAATATACATCAACGCAAAAAATCAATATAATCATCACCATCATCATTATCAGCAGCAGCAAAGGTAGCAGCAGCAGCATTCTCTCTCCATCCCCCCTCCCCTGCATGAGAAGGAATGGAAACAAATGATGAAACCCCTTCCCACACATGTTAGTTCACCTGTCATCCATACTAATCAATCCATTCAGAGAACTCAGGGCCATGATCAGACAGTGGTTATAACATAAACCAGGGTCATGATCAGACAGTGATTATAACATAAATCAGGGTCATGATCAGACAGTGGTTATAACATAAATCAGGGCCATGATCAGACAGTGGTTATAACATAAATCAGGGCCATGATCAGACAGTGATTATAACATAAATCAGGGCCATGATCAGACAGTGGTTATAACATAAATCAGGGCCATGATCAGACAGTGGTTATGACATAAATCAGGGCCATGATCAGATAATGGTTACAACATAAATCAGGTCCATGATCAGATAATGGTTATAACATAAATCAGGTCCATGATCAGACAGTGGTTATGACATAAATCAGGGCCATGATCAGACAGTGGTTATGACATAAATCAGGGCCATGATCAGATCATGGTTATTACATAAATCAGGGCCATGATCAGACAGTGGTTATGACATAAATCAGGGCCATGATCAGATAATGGTTATTACATAAATCAGGGCCATGATCAGACAGTGGTTATAACATAAATCAGGGCCATGATCAGACAGTGGTTATGACATAAATCAGGGCCATGATCAGACAGTGGTTATGACATAAATCAGGGCCATGATCAGACAGTGGTTATTACATAAATCAGGGCCATGATCAGACAGTGGTTATGACATAAATCAGGGCCATGACCAGACAGTGGTTATAACATAAATCAGGTCCATGATCAGACAGTGGTCATAACATAAATCAGGTCCATGATAGGACAACGGTTATAACATAAATCAGGGCCATGATCAGACAGTGGATATAACATAAATCAGGGCCTTGATCAGACAGTGGTTATAACATAAATCAGGGCCTTGATGAGACAGTGGATATAACATAAATCAGGGCCTTGATCAGACAGTGGTTATAACATAAATCAGGGCCATGATCAGACAGTGGATATAACATTAATCAGGGCCATGATCAAATACTGGTTATAACATGTCAGACCCATGATCAGACAGTGGTTATAACATAAATCAGAGCCTTGATCAGATAGTGGTTATAACATAAATCAGATCCATGATCAGATAATGGATATAACATTAATCAGGGCCATGATCAAATACTGGTTATAACATGTCAGACCCATGATCAGACAGTGGTTATAACATAAATCAGGGCCATGATCAGACAGTGGTTATAACATAAATCAGAGCCTTGATCAGATAACGGATATAACATTAATCAGGGCCAAGATCAAATACTGGTTATAACATGTCAGACCCATGATCAGACAATGGTAATAACATAATTCAGGGCCTTGATCAGACAATGGTTGTTCGTAATGTGTGTGTGTGTGTGTGTGTGTGTGTGTGTGTGTGTGTGTGTGTGTGTGTGTGTGTAAAATGTGCGTTCGTGTATGTGCACCCTGGCCAACGTTTTGTTCATCTAGAGGGTGTTAACTGATAGTCTGGAACCAGGCAAAATCTTGTCAGGATGGATACCGAGCGGCCCGACTATCAGCGCACACCTTGATTGATTGAACCAGATGCAGGATGACTTAAAACACGAACAGCCGACAGAACTAACATGCACAGTGAACAGATAAAACAGACTACGCCTACGTACACAGTAGACGATACTGAAAACCACACACAACGAAGAATAAAGTAATAGCTCACGTCGCGAGCGGACATGTTTTGGGGAGCTCCGCAGAAGATGAGCTTTTGGAAACAAGTTTTCTGACTTTCGTTTTTCTGTCGCTTCAGTCCGGGGCTGGCGTCGATCAGATATCTTTTGATCGTGTTTAAAAAGTGATTTAAAATATTTCTCATTTGCAACAAAGATGTTTTGAGTGTTCTCAGGACATTTTGGACTCAGCGTTTTTCGTTGTGAAAGAAGACTCCCCAAATGGCGACCGGGGCACAGTAAGTGAACAATAAGCCGTTCAGTGTATTATCTAAATGCATACCATGGAACTACATATTTTATTTGGTATGTTCGTGATATAACTTCGCCATTGTGCTGTATTGTGAAGAGACATTCAAATGTATATGCCGAGTGTGTTAACAGAATTATTGTTTACAACAGTTAAGTAATGAAATTGTGATATGACGAGCACTACCTCCGGGTATCTCAGGTGTGTGTGTGTGTGTGTGTGTGTGTTGGAGCTCATGCACGTTTATATGTATTTGACTGTGCTTTCATATCTGTGAAACTGCATGTTTGGTGCGTATCTGTTATGCATGTGTGGGTGTATGTGTGAATGTGTGTCTTCATGTTTTACATTTATTTGCTTATTTATCATCATTGTCGTCTTATTTGTTTTATTTATTATTATTATTTTATTATTATTATCATTACTACTACCTTTTTTATATCATATTTATTTATTTATTTATGTAAGCTTATCTATTATTTATTCACCTTTTTTTTCTCAAGGCCTGACTAAGCGCGTTGGGTTACGCTGCTGGTCAGGCATCTGCTTGGCAGATGTGGTGTAGCGTATATGGATTTGTCCGAACGCAGTGACGCCTCCTTGAGCTACTGAAACTGAAACTGAAGCATGGATTTGTCCGAACGCAGTGACGCCTCCTTGAGCTACTGAAACTGAAACTGAAGCTTATCTCAGGAAAATCCACAAAAAGAAAACAATCATCAGCATCATCTGTCAGTGACACGTGTATTAATCCTGGCCAAAACCAGAGCAGAGAAAAACAAGACAAGACAGTACGGACAGTGAAACTGACAAGATGGACATACACGAGACTTTAGAAGACATTAGAAAGCAACTGATTAACTTAGCAACACTAAAAGATGATATTCGAGAATTCAGAGATGACAGGAACAAAATAACTGCGAGGTTAGATATCCGCACTGAACAGCTTGAGACTACTGTATTTGATTTAAGAAATGAAAAGGACATTCTGTCGACCGAAGTACAGACACTGATAAATGAAAACAAAGAATTAAAAACCAAACTGGACCAGTGTGTGAAAGAGAACAGTAACATAAAAAGAAACTTAAATGACAACGAACAACACGGTCGCCAGTTCAACGTGCGGGTGTACGGGGTGCCAGAAGCTCAGAGGAGGAGGAAAGAGACCGTAGAAGACTGTGTCACTCATTGCATGAGCATATTCACAAACAAAATAGGGGTACCAGTCACCAAAGACGACCTGGAGATTGACCACCGTACCGGCAAGCCGGGTGGACCCAGACCTCGGCCCATCATCGTGTGGTTCCACTCCAGGAGACTTCGCAGCTCGGTGCTCGCAGAGCGACGGAAAGTGAAGCAAAGCGGAGTGTCAGTGGGAGAAGACCTGACACAGGCCAACTACAAACTGCTTCAGAAAGCCAGTCAACATTCAGCAACCCCAGCAGCATGGTCATCGAATGGAAAAATTCTAGCAAAGCTGAAAAATGGTAGGACTCTGAAGCTTGACATTGACATGAACATTGATAATGAACTTACCAGAGCTATGACATAAAAACACAACAAAAAAACTCACAATAAATATGCAGTTACATTGTTTTGCACCGCTTTTTCATCATTTCTTTGGATAGATCTTCGGTCTCTTGGCAGTTAACGTAAAACATGTCTGAAAAGGTCCTTTTGTGATTTACATAATCTAGTTACAGCAACGTGCTCTGATCCATCATCTTATTCTTCTCTCTCTCTCTCTCTCTCTCTCTCTCTCTCTCTCTCTCTCTCTCACACACACACACACGCACGCACGCACACACACACACACACACACACACACACACACACACGCACTTACACACACACACAGAGGGGAGGAGGAGAGGGGGGGAAGAGAGGGGAGAGAAGGTCGGTTCTGTTCCACGGAAGTTATGACTTGTTGTTTTGTTAACAATGTTCTGTTCCACGGACGTTATGACTTGTTGTTTTGTTAACAATGTTCTGTTCCACGGAAGTAATGAATTGTTGTTTTGTTAACAATGTTCTGTTCCACGGAAGTAATGAATTGTTGTTTTGTTAACAATGTTCTGTTCTACGGAAGTTATGACTTGTTGTTTTGTTAACAATGTTCTGTTGCACGGAAGTTATGACTTGTTGTTTTGTTAACAATGTTCTGTTCCACGGAAGTTATGACTTGTTGTTTTGTTAACAATGTTCTGTTGCACGGAAGTTATGACTTGTTGTTTTGTTAACAATGTTCTAATCCACGGAAGTTATGACTTGTAGTTTTGTTAACAATGTTCTGTTGCACGGAAGTTATGACTTGTTGTTTTGCTAACAATGTTCTAATCCACGGAAGTTATGACTTGTTTTGTTAACAATGTTCTGTTCCACGGAAGTAATGAATTGTTGTTTTGTTAACAATGTTCTGTTGCACGGAAGTTATGACTTGTTGTTTTGTTAACAATGTTCTGTTCCACGGAAGTAATGAATTGTTGTTTTGTTAACAATGTTCTGTTCCACGGAAGTTATGAATTGTTGTTTTGTTAACAATGTTCTGTTGCACGGAAGTAATGAATTGTTGTTTTGTTAACAACGTTCTGTTCCACGGAAGTTATGAACTGTTGTTTTGTTAACAATGTTTGTTCGTTCCCCTCTGTCCCCTCCCCACAGCCCCCCCCCCCCCCCCCCTTCCCCACTGACGTGCAACATGTCACTGCCTTATGAAAAATGGGGGAGGGGAAGAGGGAAAGGGAAAGAACGGTTGTGTGGGGAGGTGAAGGAATAAAGTACGTGTGTTAACTTGTCCAGGATTCGACTGGGTCATAGTTTGCTGGTTGATTTACTGTTGTATTGATTGATTGATTGATCTATTTGTTATTTACTAATGATTGTTTTATTGCCACTTTTGTCACTTTGAACTGATAAAGGATTGAATGCCATGATGTACTACCTTGAAAATGTGTTTGTGAAAAATGGATAGACACACAATCATACGTCCGTACATATTCTTGGACGGAAGGCAAACCAAAACACCTACTCACCCATCCGCCCACCAACACACACACACACACACACACACACACACACACACACACGCTTTCATTTTCAGACATTCAAAGTCAGCAAACGTCATTACTATCTGCTCCAACGAGTCATGAATCATGGCCCGTTTGGAATCTTCATTGTGAATGCCGCTGTTTTTGATCAGGGCAATTCGTTCATACTTTTTATTTGTTGATTATTATTATTCATTTGTATTTCATTCCTTATCCTTAAGTATTATCTTTTATTTATTATTATTCACGGCAATTCGTTCATACTTTTTATTTGTTGATTATTATTATTCATTTGTATTTCATTCCTTATCCTTAAGTATTATCTTTAATTTTATTTATTCATTTATTTATTCTCAATTGATTAATCTTGACAACTGTTGTTGCCAAATGGAACACGTATATTGTCTCTTTTTTTCCATGTCTCCTCCCGCCCCCCTCCCCCCGTCCCCCATCACATACTGATTGTGTATGGAAATTACGATACATTTGAAACTGTACGCCTGTGGTTCGAATTGTGTGTTCAAAAACATATGCCATGCATCTCGTTATTTTGCTTTCATGAGTATCAGCCTGTCAATTTACACACTGAACGTTTGATTGATTGATTGGCTGGTTCAAGTGTTAAAAGTGTGCATTGTTTTTTGAAAGGTTCAAGTGTTAAAAGTGTGCATTGTTTTTTGACAGGTTCAAGTGTTAAAAGTGTGCATTGTTTTTTGACAGGTTCAAGTGTTAAAAGTGTGCATTGTTTTTTGACAAGTTCAAGTGTTAAAAATGTGCAATGTTTTTTGAGAGGTTCAAGTGCTAAAAGTGTGCTTTGTTTTTTGACAGGTTCAAGTGTTAAAAGTGTGCATTGTTTTTTGACAGGTTCAAGTGTTAAAAGTGTGCATTGTTTTTTGACAGGTTCAAGTGTTAAAAGTATGCATTGTTTTTTGACAGGTTCAAATGCTAAAAGTATGCATTGTTTTTTTTAGAGGTTCAGATGCTAAAAGTATGCATTGTTTTTTGATAGGTTCAAGTGCTAAAAGTATGCATTGTTTGTTGACAGGTTCAAGTGCTAAAAATGTGCGTTGTTTTATCTAGTTTCTATTATTGTCATTGCTAGTATTATAATAATTATTTGTTTTGTTTAAACAACTCAACACAATCCTTTGCTCACACGAAGACAGTCTGAAACACACACACACACACACACACACACACACACACACACAGGGTCGATTCTCTTCCAGCAGAAGTCAAGAAGTGCAAAAAGAAATGTGTCTACTCGTTCCCCTCTCCCCCCCCCCACCCACCTCCCCACCTCCCCACCCCCACCCCCCTCCCCACAGCCCTCCCCGTTCCCACTGATGAGCAACATGTCACTGCTTTATGAAAAATGGAGCAGGGGGGTGAGGGTAGGAGGGAAGGATGGAAGATAAAAAAAAAAAGATAAAAGGGAGTGGGGAAGAGGTAAAAAGAAAAGAGAAGGGTGTGGAGGGGGGGGGGGAGGGAGTAAAGGAATAAAGTACGCGTGTTAGCTTGTCCATTAATCAACTGGTTCATATTTTGCTGGGTGATTCATTGGTGACATGATTGATTGATTGATTGATCCATTTGTTATTTGTAAATACTTGTTATTTTACCCTTTCTGTCCACTCGAACTGACAAAGCATCTGATGCTATGGTGTACTACTTTGTGAATATGTTTGTGAAAAATTGATATATAAACAATCATATATTCGTTCACATGCTTGGACGGAATGCATTCCAAAACACCTACTCACCCATCTTCCGACCGGCACACACACACACGTACGCACGCACACACATACACACGCACACACACACACGCACACCCCGCCTCCACATACATACAAAGTTTTCATATTCAGACATTAAAAGTATGCTGACGTCATTACTATGTGCCAACCCCCGTTGCATTTTTTCATTGTGTTTGCCTCTGTTTTGATCTCGGCACTTTTTTTTTTCTTCTCCTTTCCTTCCTCAAGTCTTTTCCCACCTTCCCCACCATACACTGTTTGTGTACGAAAGTTATAATACATTTGAAATTGTACGCCAAAAGCTGAAATGATGTATTTAAAAACACATGCCATGCGTCTGGTTTTGTTTGTTTGTTGTTGTTGTTGTTTTTTCTCCCCTGGTTATGAACCTGTCGATTTACACACTGAATGTTTGATCATTAATTGGCTGGATCAAGTGTTAATTTTTGTCGGATTGTAGGACTGACTGGTGCATTATTTATTTATTTATCTATTTATTATCAGCATTACATTTTACAATTGATACTGGTGTTTATATTTCTTTATATATATATATATATATATATATATATATATATATATATATATATATATATAAGACTGAAGACAATCCTTTGCGTTGATGAAGTCATAGTCTGAAACACACACACACACACACACACACACACACACACACAAACATTCACCCATAATCTCTCTTACTCCCTTCAAAAAAAAAAAAAAAAGAAGAAGAAGAGAAGAAGAAGAAGAAATAGAAAGAAAAGGGGAGAAAGAAAGAGGAAAAAAACGGGAATGGAGAAGGGGGAGGGGGGAGAGGAAGGGAGAAGGGAAAAATACTGTGACTTATCTATTATTGATTGTCTCTCGCGAATATTTCTTTTGCTCTCCTAATTGAGAGACTGCTTTTTGAAGTTACTGAAATCGTACCTGTTTCACCTATGCGATTTGTGTGTAAAGCTATAGTTAACATTTTACGATGAATCACTGTATTGTGAATCTTAGAACAAATCGGGTCACAGGTGTGACCTGCATTTGCGCATGGTCTTGTGACATACTTTAGCTGATTATGTATGTTTTCGTTCCCGCTACACACACACACACACACACACATACACACACACACGTAACCACAAACACACACACACGTCAGCACGAACTTGTCCACAACGGTGAGTGCGGGCAGAGTGAGGGAAGGTTGTGTTGCACGTGCTCCAGGTTTCCTTAATGGTTCGGGATCTCCGAGTGAGTTCAGAAATCAGAAACATACTAACACGAATGTCATGTGAATATTGCCTCAGTTGTTTTGAGTTTTGCTAACTTGTTAAAAAAAATCTGGAAAGAGAGAGAGAGAAAATGAGAAGACAAATCGCTCGCACGACTTTTACAAGTTTTATACACACACGCGCATAAAAGTACGTGCGCGCGCGCACACACACACACACACATCTTGTAAAAAATATGTTCCACGAGAATGGGAAGGGGATGATTTTTGATTCACTTGTGTAAACAAAGTGAGTCTGTGTTTTAACCCTGTGTTCGGTTGTGTGTGTGTGTGTGTGTGTGTGTGTGTGTCCGTGGTCATACTTTAACATTGACATTTTCTCTGGAAATACTGTGTCATTTGACACCAAATTTTGCATAAAAAAGGAAAAAATTCAGTTCTTTCCAGTCATCTAACAATATTGCACCTCTGGGATGGGCACAAAAAAAGAAAAGAAAAAAAAGAAGCCAAATCATATGCAAAATGAATTTACTGTTACATTTATATTTTTTTATTCTCTAAACTTGGCACTCTGATCTAATATTCTGACACAGCATCAAGAGCAGTCATTTTTATCATTTTTTTTGTTCAGACAGGAACTTCTTTTGCTAAGCATGGAAGTTATATTTCTGGTGCATGTCTTTGGTGCAGCTAGTAAAAAAGGGAAATTAATCTGTAATTAATGATAGAGGGGTTAATTTGCTTTAAACTGATCTTTCTTATCTTAAACATTACATTTTGAAATTATACTCAATACATAACAGGGCTTTCAGTATGTTCATTCGCCCAAGTGGTCTTTTTCGGAAAATACTAAAATCAATACTACGAGTGGACTTTATAGATCTATTGGCTGAGCCCTTAATGTTATGGGCAAAAATCAATTGCGTACACATATTTATACACATTCAAAGCGCGTGCACATATTCTTCGCGAACGCGAACGACGCCATTTTGTTTCAAGTTGTTGACCTGCCCGTTCAATCCTGTATTCAATCGACAATACACGGTAAAATGTGATGGAAAGTTGGAGAAGGAGACGTTAAATATCTATTCATAGAAAGATTTGTGAACGCCTCATCACTTACTGGATTATGCCCCAAACTGCCATAAAAATATCGACAATATCAGTCTGAATTCACAGTTAAAAATAATAAACCATAAGAGTTAATACCCTTGATGAAACGTAAAATTTTCCAGTCTTGACTTTTCTCAAAATGAAGTCCTTTTCACTTCATACGACGTTTAGAAGTACTTGTACTTGGCTCTACATGTTATAAGTTTAACAGAATACTCAATTTTCAAATCAACTTTAAAACTAGAATGAACATAAAAGAGAAATTGAATCGACCGTGTCGTACATTCCCGGCGGGTGTGACTAAACTTGTACATCTATCTAGATCCAGAGAAAACGGCTAAATGTTGCAGTGTGATTGCGGCAATAGCCACGTCTCCTTTACCGCGGACTTAAAAAGAATTCTTAATTGCCCTTAAAGATTTTTTGAATGCCCAAGATACACCAGAATAATACAGTTTAAACAGCGTTCTCACTGCGAATACCGCAATCGATTTATCGCCCTTAAAAAAGCATGTTTAAATGTTAAAATTTTGAAAGTCAGTTAAGGAGCCACGATAGTGTATTGAGTAAGACAGTTTCTTCTCACCCGAACACGCGAGGTTCGAATCTGCCTTCAGGGCTTTATTTTTTCTTCTTTTTTTTTTTAACCCAAAGCTTTATAATAACAAATACAGAACACATTTTAACGATTAGATTTTTTTAAGTGTATCACAAGTGAGTCTTGAAGGCCTTGCCTCTCTTGTTTTTTGTTTTGTTTTTGTTTTGGTTCGTGAAATACGGCTTTACGAAATCATACATGAAATGTTGTGCGATGTTGTGTTCCCTGATCGCCAAGGGAGGTCAGAGGGAAACAATTTACCTTTGTCACGCAGTACCTCAAGCTTGTCCTTGTAGAAGGCGCAGCAGCCGATCACAGGGGAGTTGAGCTTGTTGCTCAGGCGGTGAAGTCGGTCGAAGGCGACGTCGCTGGCCAGCTCCAGCTTGTCCGTGAAGAACTCTCTGACCGTAGCCTCGAGGTCTTCTGCCGTTTCACCCTCAGCTCGCTGGAGTCCATGGATGATCAGGTTGTTTCGCTTGGACCTGCATTCCAAGTCATCTGTCTTTTTCTCCATGTTCTCAATGTTGTCCATTCTCAAGGTCAGAGTTTTTAGCTTTCAGTTCGGTGTTTTCTTTACGAAGACAGGTACATTCTTCTCTGAGGTCCTTGATTTCATTTTGAAACATCGTACAACTTGATTTCATTTTGAAGCATCGCACAACTTGATTTCATTTTGAAGCATCGTACAACTTGATTTCATTTTGAAGCATCGCACAACTTGATTTCATTTTGAAGCATCGTACAACTTGATTTCATATAAAGCATCGCACAACTTGATTTCATTTTGAAGCATCGCACAACTTGATTTCATTTTGAAGCATCGTACAACTTGATTTCATTTTGAAGCATCGTACAACTTGATTTCATTTTGAAGCATCGTACAACTTGATTTCATTTTGAAGCATCGCACAACTTGATTTCATTTTGAAGCATCGCACAACTTGATTTCATTTTGAAGCATCGTACAACTTTCTGTCATTCCTCTCATGGCGTCCCTCAGAGGGTGGAGAGTGTTTATATGGGAAGGGGAGGGGGGGTGGGGGAGAGAAAAAAGATAGACACAGAAAAAGAAGACAGAGAAACGACCAGAGGGACTGACTATCCTGCCCCACCCCCTCCATTCCCTGTCCTCCTCCCTTGCACTCCAGCACACCAAGAACACGTGGAGTGATGGCCTAGACGTAACGCGTCCGCCTAGGAAGCGAGAGACTCTGAGCGCGCTGGTTCGAATCACGGCTTTAGGGACAGGTAGGGTGAATTACTACTACAAACAGATATAAAGTACTTGAAATGAACAGTTTAAGTGCATCACAGGCATTTAGAAATTAAAAAAATCACAACCCTATAAAGCTTAATTACATGTTGTACTGAGTCAAAATATAGCCGCACAGTGATAGTAATTTAGGTGTGAGTGGAGTGATGGCCTAGAAGTAACGCGTCCGCATAGGAAGCGAGAGACTCTGAGCGCGCAGGTTCGAATCACGGCTCAGCCGCCAATATTTTATCCCCCCCTTCACTAGATCTTGAGTGGGGTGGTCTGGACGCTAGTCATTCGGATGAGACGATAAACCGAGGTCCCGTGTGCAGCATGCACTTAGCAGACGTAAAAGAACCCACGGCAACAAAAGGGTTGTTCCTGGCAAAATTCTCTAGAAAAATCCACATCGATAGGAAAAACAAATAAAACTGCATGCAGGAAAAAATACCAAAAAAAATGGGTGGCGCTGTAGTGTAGCGACGCGCTCTCCCTGGGGAGAGCAGCCCGAATTTCACACAGAGAAATCTGTTGTGATAAAAAGAAATACAAATACAAATACAACTCACGCCAATGCCGTCCACTCAAAACAGAACACCAAAACGTCCCACCCATTCTCACCCAGTTCAGACAAGTTCACCCAGCCATTGGCACAAGGACCTTTGAAAATAACAGCAAAGTTCGCGAAAACATCTTTCACGCGAATGAAATTACGACAGTTAAAGTTTAGTGTGGACTTCTGCGCTATTACCACGAAGAAACGTCGTTTGATTAGTACTTTTCTCAGAAAAAAGCTTCCCATTTCCATCATAAGTGTAGGAAGTAGGTAATGAGAGTTATCATTATCATTATTTGTTTTCTTCGAAACTGAAAGGAAGCATGAAGCACTTTTTCACTAATGTTGGTTCTCACCAGCTGTTTTGTTCCCGTTATACGAGAGAGAGAGAGAGAGGAGGGAGAGAGAGGAGAGACAGAGAGGGGGAGAGAGAGAGGAGAGAGAGAGGGGAGAGAGAGAGAGGAGAGGGAGAGAGAGACAGAGAGAGGGAGAGAGAGGGAGAGAGAGAGAGGAAAGAGACAGAGGGAGAGAGAGGAGAGAGAGAGAGAGGGAGAGAGAGAGAGGAAAGAGACAGAGGGAGAGAGAGGAGAGAGAGAGGAGAGAGAGAGAGGAGAGAGAGAGAGATCCAATGGCACCAAATCCAAGACAAATTGCGCGCTTGCACCATACAAACCATGAACCCTATAAACGCCCCAGAAATAACGACCAGCGAGCCTCTCTCACCACAAGCACATTAGCGTCACCAGCGTTCAGAGACCAGCACTGAAATATTCCAAATGAGAAACTTACTTTTCCTGCAGTCTATGAAATGGATGACATTTCAGAGACAACTTCCATAAATGTCTCGTTGCAGACTGGCTACCGGGTCCTTCAAACCATTAACAAAACGCAAAGAAAGATAAGACAAGAGCGAGGTAACAGCTAGATAAGAAACGTTCATGTTTTTTGTTTGTTTGTTTGATTTTTATTTTTCATCAAACCCTCGCACAAATGACGACAAAAGTGGAAGAAGCAATATGTAAATAAAAGGGAAGAAAGATCAGCACGCAATGAAAATACGTGTATCTGTACTGTTCAGCCGTTCACTGCATTTAGCACACACACACACACACACACACACACACACACACACACCAACCCCCCAAAAGTGAACGTCAAATTTCATTCTGTTACGTAAAACCGTTTGTGTTCACAAAGGCAAAATGTCAGGTATGGCTGACAGTCCCCTGGTACTGAAACTGAGCTGAGTCAGCAGGATTTTTTAGCTCTGATGCTGTACGTCTTTCACCAGGGAAACAGTTATCAGCAATGCGTCAAAAATTTGTTGGATTGTTTTTGGGAAGCAAGCACAACCACATATCACACTCTTTTAGGTTTTCTTGATGACAAAAACGCTGGTGCGGCTTTCTATATTCCTGCCTTTAAAGTTGAAAAATCTTACTTTATTGGAAAACACCTTTCCATATTCACAGCTGAGCTAATTGCTATTATACAAGCTCTGAACTACTTAGTGAGCCATCAAATAGTTTTCCCGAAAATAGCTTTCTTTGTTGATTCCAAATCAGTACTTTATGCTCTAGAACTATTCAGCCTTGAAACAAGACCTGACTTAGTTATTGAGGCAAATCATTTGGTACATTGTTTAAGGATTAAAGGGACTGAGGTCAGTTTTTGTTGGGTGCCTTCTCATGTGGGCATTCTTGGCAATGAAACTGTTGATAAAGCAGCTAAAAGAGGAGCGCAAGATTCAGAAAAATCGACAAAAATACATGTCCGTCTCTCCGTAAAAGAGGCATACACTTTGTTAGAAAAATCAGCATGGGGTCGATTTCATAACCGATGGAAGTTAAAGTTTTTAAACCATAAAGGAACATTATTCCCCGAGAATATTATTAAAGAAAAGATACCGAATCCATCAGCTTGCTATACAAGATTAATAACCTCTACTTTCTTCCGTATAAAACTTGATGCGCTGAAGATAAAGTATAGTAAAAATGTTACATGCATTTGTGGTAAGCAGTTCAGCTTGCATCATTGTTTGTTTCACTGCCAGCAGTTACGTACCTTCTTGCCCAAGTATTTCAAAGAGAATAATAATTCTGCAGATGATTTTTGTAAAGTTATTTCCGACGAGGTTCTTATGGTCGAACTTTCACAGGCATTAGTTCATAGCCCTATTTCTACATTCCTTTAATGCACTTCAGAATTGTGTTAATGGTTTCTGATTATTTAAATTATTATTATTGAATTGTTACTGTTAAATGTAATAGCATGTTAGTTATACCCCATGCCCCCACCCCACCCCACCCCACCCCTTTAATTTTTTTTTTTTTTTTTTTAATTTTTTTTTTTAACGTCTAATATCACTGATAGTGAAAAGACGCTAAACAAAAGAACGAACTCTTTTAGGTGGCACGGTCAGTGTCGACGTGGAAGACCCACCCTGAAGAATGGTGACCGTTGTGGCTGACCTGTAGTAGCGGTACAGTCTAATATCATCATCTAAGATGAACAGACTATATATAAATAAATAAACGAAACTGTAATTGCGGAATACGACCACAAATGTCCTAGGTGAAGTCTATGATCAAAGATGACCCTAACATCACCATTAATGTAAAGGAGAAGATGAAGATTTCAGCAGGGAGCATTAGCACCATTCTTCATAAACACCTCAATGTAAGGAAGTGTTATGCCCGTGGGGTACCTCACCACTTGACAGAAGAGCAGAAACAAGGTAGGGTTGAATGTACATACATGTTGCGAAAATTCGATGCCGGACGATCAGACCGTGTTTGGGGCATTGCAGCAGGGGATGAAACATGGCTGTACCGGTACGATCAGACCGTGTTTGGGGCATTGCAACAGGGGATGGAACATGGCTGTACCGGTACGATCAGACCGTGTTTGGGGCATTGCAGCAGGGGATGAAACATGGCTGTACCGGTACGATCAGACCGTGTTTGGGGGCAATTGCAACAGGGGCTGAAACATGGCTGTACCGGCACGATCAGACCGTGTTTGGGGCATTGCAACAGGGGCTGAACTGGCTGTACCGGTACGATCAGACCGTGTTCGGGGCATTGCAACAGGGGCTGAAACATGGCTGTACCGGTACGATCAGACCGTGTTTGGGGCATTGCAGCAGGGGATGAAACATGGCTGTACCGGCACGATCAGACCGTGTTTGGGGCATTGCAGCAGAGGATGAAACATGGCTGTACCGGTACGATCAGACCGTGTTTGGGGCATTGCAGCAGGGGATGAAACATGGCTGTACCGGTACGATCAGACCGTGTTTGGGGCATTGCAGCAGAGGATGAAACATGGCTGTACCGGCACGATCAGACCGTGTTTGGGGCATTGCAACAGGGGCTGAAACATGGCTGTACCGGCACGATCAGACCGTGTTTGGGGCATTGCAGCAGAGGATGAAACATGGCTGTACCGGCACGATCAGACTGTGTTTGGGGCATTGCAGCAGAGGATGAAACATGGCTGTACCGGTACGATCAGACCGTGTTTGGGGCATTGCAACAGGGGATGAAACATGGCTGTACCGGCACGATCAGACCGTGTTTGGGGCATTGCAATAGGGGCTGAAACATGGCTGTACCGGCACGATCAGACTGTGTTTGGGGCATTGCAATAGGGGATGAAACATGGCTGTACCGGCACGATCAGACCGTGTTTGGGGCATTGCAACAGGGGATGAAACATGGCTGTACCGGTACGATCCAGAAACCAAACAGTTATCAGCCGTTCGGGTTTTTCCAGGTGAAAGTGCAACTACAAAATTCCGGAGGTCCGAGAGTCATTCCAAACAAATGGTTGCATGATTCTTCGGAAAAGCAGGCCTTGTTGCGACTGTACCCCTCCAAGAAAGGACAGTAAACTCTGAGTGGTTCCGTCACTGTCTGTCTCCCAAAGGTGTTTGAAGCACGGTGTGTATGCTGTCCAAGAAGTGGAACAAGAGGGCTACTGCTGCCATCAGGACAATGCCTGAGCTCACACAGCTGCTGCAACTCTAGACGTCCTGAAAGAGAACGGTGTACAACTGGTCACTCATCCCCCGTGTTCTCCTGACTCAGCCCCCTGTGACTGGCTCTTGTTCCCTGGGGTGAAGCTGCAGCTGAAGGGAAAACAGTTTCTGGGTGAAGAAGATGCTCGAGCCTTCTCGAGGGTCACGTGGGCTGGCGTCATGAC
>NC_134907.1:6116009-6136009 GCF_041734735.1 Babylonia areolata
ATCAGTGTATATATGTATATATGTATCTATACTCACAATGTGTGAGAAATCGTGGGAAGTCCCCCACATTTTTACAAAAAAAACAACTATTTCCTTTATCATCGGAGTTGTTTTCTTGTCTTTTCCCAATGCAAATCTTAGAGAAAAATGAAAGAGAAAAAGAAAAGAGGAAAAAAAAGGGGGGGCGACGACAACGACGATCATGATAATGACAGTGCCGTTAGAGAAGACATGAACATTAATGACACTGAAACACAACTGTTTATTGTATTTCACATAAGATGGATCTCTGCAATGCATCGACCTCATATTCAACATCGGATTCAATAGTAGACAGCGAAATTCAGGCAATGTTCATTCCTCAAACAGAAATATCATATCATATCATATCATATCATATCATATCATATCATATGACTTGAACCGAATCTTTCCTGGATGTTGGGAATAACATGAAATGATTCAACTTTCTGCATAGGGTAATTAAGCCCAGTCAGGGTCAAACGCCTACCCACAAAATATCGGGGATCATGGAACACAGCGAGCCAGTGACACTTTTACCGTTTCCATTGATAGCCTGGAAAACACACCCCAACACGGAGGCCACTCAGAAGTCAGCTTTGTTTTCCACATTTGATTGTTTTCACCTTGATTTTTGTGAAACCCCTGCTGATGAAATTTCGATGCCAGTGTCCGTTCTTCATTCAAAGCAAAATTCGATAATATTGTTCTGTAAAAGAAACGTGTCAGCCGCTGAATCGTAGCGTTGAAACCGATTTATCTCCTTTGCTTTTTCCTGGATATTCTATCATCTAAGCGTTTTCACACTGGGGCAAAATGCCTACAGGGTATTGGGGCAAGATGCCTACCAGTGGGCCTTTTGCCCCTGTGATTTGAAAAAGATGGTGAAGTCTCTCTTTATGCTTCTTTATGACTTCTTCAAGTGTTTTTCTTGATAGTTCAAAGCAGTGCT
Organism: Babylonia areolata; assembly: GCF_041734735.1. NCBI lineage: Eukaryota > Metazoa > Mollusca > Gastropoda > Neogastropoda > Buccinidae > Babylonia > Babylonia areolata. The sequence continues at coordinate 6,116,983 of NC_134907.1, forward strand.
GCTGTACTTGTGCATTCATGCATACAAAAAAGAAAAACATTCAGTTTTTACAGGCCATAAGACCCATTTGAACAAAAGGGGTAGATGATAGCAAGAACAGGGTATTTAATGTTTTCAATATTCAACTACGCACTATACATATGTGCTTTTTTATTGCTAGAGGTAACCTTGCAGTTACACAGTTACGATGTTTTAGCATTCCGTTATATGAATTCCTAATTTGATGATCCTACCATCCGATGAGTTTGAGCAGAGCGACTGGATCTTCAAATTTGAAAGGAATCTGTAATGATAGAGGGGAACATACATTTTTACTGAAGAGTGTGTGTCTTGGGCGGACAAAAAAGGCATACGTCTTTCATTTAGCATCTGTCACACTGGACAAAGAATGGGTTCACCACTGGTTTCCCACTGCGAGCTGTACTGTTCAAAGGTAGTTTGTTGCACTGTAAAAGGCAAAGTGCATGCATGCATGCGTGCGGGTGTGAGAGAGAGAAGGGTGGGAGGTTTACGTGCAGATACATCGCCTTCAGAACAATCAAAAAATGGCTGCCGATTCCTATAACCACATGTAGCATCTGGACTTTCATTGTGTTCCGGTCAGCAGATCAGGGCCATTCTTCCTCAAAAACATTCAAAAGGCCAGTGGGTATACAAAAAATCAGAATCAGCGGCCATCATAACATCTCCACCGTACAAAGCAAACATTATCGAGAAACAGGCAAAGATGACTTACTGAGGCCTTTCATCTGTTCTGGAGTGTAGGCCGTCAACAACACACATCCACAATGCCCTATCCTAACTGTGTCTTTGCCTCTGGCTCGAGGTAAGGCCCATCTTCTTGGTGTCTGCCTGGAGGTGGTCAGCCTATCTTTTCTTCCTTTGGTGTTTCCATTTTAGGGCCTGTCTGGTGATGCTTTACGGTGATTTTCGTCGTAGCGTTTGCCTGATCCAACCTCAGTTTCTTCTTCCAATTCCTTTTAGCTGACAATAGTGTCTTCTTCCATATGTCGACGTTGTTTATCTTGTGTTGCCAGTGGATCTGGGGGATTCTTCTCAGACAACTGTTGATGAATGTCGGCACTTTGTTAAATTAAATGTAGTCTTTTTCATCATCCATCACCCACTACCACACAACAGCACAAACTTCACGTTGGAATTGAGAATCCGAATTTTTAGTTTATTTGTACAGCACTCTGGAGCTCCAGATGTTGATGAGCTATATCAAATCTGCTCTGGCCTAGACAATGCTTGCTTTGACATCTGCATCTGCGCCGTCCTGATTGTCGACGGTGCTTCCAAGACAGGTGATGATTCCACCTCATCCAGTATCTTACCTTCCAGTGTGACGGACTCAGCACTGTTTGAATTTGTTCTCATGATCTTCGTCTTGTCCCTGTGGATGTTGATTGATTGATTGATTGATTGATTGATAAGGATACTTATATAGCGTCTATCCTCGGTCGGAGACCAAGCTCTAAACGCTTTACAAACACGGGGTCATTTACACAACAGACTGCCTACCTGGGTAGAGCCGACTAACGGCTGCCATTTGGCGCTCATCATTCGTTTTCTGTGTTGTTCAATCATATTTCAGGCACGCACAAATACACACTCAGACAAACATGAGGCCTACATGAGGTGAGGTGGTGTCCGCTACTCCTGTTTGTTGTGGGACAGCAGGGAAAGATCATTCACAAAGTCCAGGTCATCCATCTGGTTCCATAGTGTCCATTGTTTCTTCTCTGTTTTCGGAATGCAATCAATGACAAGCAGGAATAAGAACATAAAGAGGCAAATTTGCATGACACCGGTCTTGACCTGAAACTGTCTGGTGAATGACTGTAGATGACACTGCAACTCATTCAGCAAAGAAGACTTCTTTCAGGAAATAGATGTCACTTAAGAAGCAGAGCAGCACGGCTGAGACAGGAAAAAAATCAGGAAGAACCAGCAAAAGAAAACTGGAAGAGGTGAACGAGGAAGAAGAGGAATGGTCCTTTAATATGTCGTCGTCAGCCATTTATGATAGTCAGTCATTTTTGACTACGACCATCAGAACAGCAGAGCAGGTAACAGCTGTCCCGTCCATTTGGGCTAGAACTTTATTACAGTGGAAAGTGTCGTACCCAAGTTACATCCCCACTCTCTCAGCCAAGAGGGTTTTTGGACAGTCAGCGTTGGGATGGTTCCCAAATGGTCAACTAGCCCCCAAGGCTGCAGCACTAAGAGCCAGTGCAATTTTGCCTCCTAGTTTGAGAGTCACAGTCCTTCACAAAAGACTAAGCTGTAAGTGATTTCCCATTGCACTGGAGAAACCATTGATAATACACACAGAGAAAACTGCACACACAGAGACAGATAGACAGAGAGGTATGTGGAGGTTTGCAACCAGTTTTGTTCATAGTTTTATTGTAGAATTTGCTTTTGACGTAACTATAATAGAATTATCTAGACTGAGAGTGTGCTTATGTGATTACTGGAGGTGGAGGGATAAGCTGAAAGAATGAAGGCTGTGTGACAGTGATGAGAATGACATATATACCCCCATTTCTCCTTTCTTTTTCTCTTATTTGTTATAATTGTTACAGTTGTTTGATGTTAGCGTTTCCTTCTATATTGTGCCTATGTCTCCCCTTTTAATGTCTTATTTTTTCCAATGCTCTGTATTCCCCCCCCCCCCCCACACACACCCCCCCCCACCCCACACATATGCGCACACACACATACACACACATCATTCATCACCCTCTGCCCAATACCGTTCCCACCTCCACGCTCCGCCCTCCACCCCCCCCCCCCCCCCCCCCTCTTTTTTTTTTTTTTTTTTCGTCTAATATCACTTAAAGTGGAAGACGTTAAACTGAAGACTACTACTACTACTTCTTTTTCTCTCTCTCATTTTCCTCTTAGATCTGCACTGGGAAAGGACAAGAAACCAACTTCGACGATAAAGGAGAATTAGTATTTTTGATAAGAAATAAGGGGGACTTCCCAGGATTTCTCACACATTTCCCGCAATTGAGAGAAAACGTGGGAGAGGATCGAACGACCACGATTTCTCGCTATCCCACGATTTCTCTAAAAGTGAGAGAAATTGTTGGACTGCGAGAAATTGTTGAGAAAATCGTGGGTGTGTGTAGGAGAGGGGGAGGGGGGGGGAGGGGGGCACATAACATTTTACATTCCATTGGGAAAGACAAAGAGAGATGAAGTGTATCAAGGCTTATGACGCAGGAAGCTTACTATGACGTATAAGATGAATGACAGATAATATTAATGACGTGAAATTGGGAGCTTAGTTACGGCACGGGGGAACCGACATGATCGCTTCAATGCATGGTGTCAGCTGAAACAGACGCCTATGTCCACATAGTCGTCAGTGACCTGTTGGCCTGTGATAAAGGGCTGGAAGAGAGGCAGAAGGCACAGAACACTTGCAGCACGCTGAAAAATTAATGCCGTAATGGCTGGCCAGAATCAGAGAAGACAGAACCATACTGGGCAGTGGCATCAGAAATTACAGTACAAAAAGGCATCCTTATGAGAGGAGAGAGAATCATTGTGCCTTTGACGGGTGCAATAGCCGAATGGTTAAAGCCTAGACTTTCAATCTGAGGGTCCTGGGTTCGTATCTCGGTGCACCTGGTGGGTAAAGGGTGGAGATTTTTCCGATCTACCAGGTCAACATATGTGCAGACCTGCTAGTTCCTGAACCCCATTCGTGTGTATGTGCACGCAGAAGATCAAATACGTACGTTAACGATCCTGTAATCCATGTCAGCGTTCGGTGGGTTATGGAAACAAAATATACCCAGCATGCACACCCCCGAAAACGGAGTATGGCTGCCTATATGGCGGGATAAATAAAAAAACAAACAAACGGTCATACATGTAAAATGTCACATGTCTGTCTGAGTGTGTATGTGTGTGCATCTGAAATCTGATTGAATGACACAGGAAACGAATGATGAGCGCCCAGTGGCAGCCGTCAGTCGGCTCTACCCAGGTAGGCAGCCTGTGGTGCAAATGTCCCCATGTATGTAAAGCACTTAGAGCTTGGTCTCTGACTGAGGACAGGCGCTATAGAAGTATCCACATCAATCAATCAATCTGTTGCTGAGAAATGACATGCTGTAAAGGCTTCATGATGGCCACCAGGGAGTGGTGGAATGCAAGAGAGTGGAACAGTGTTTACTGTGGTGGCCCAAGATTGGAGATGACATAGAGCAGTTTGTGCTGAAACGCCCTGATTGTTGCAAGCAAAGGAGAAACACAGCTGAACCACTCCTCCCAAATGAAACGCCCGAGTGACTGTGGCTGCAGGTCGGGGCGACCTATTTGAGATAAAAGGAACAAAGTACTTACTGATGGTGGACTACAACTCAAAGTATATTGAGGTCTTGACTGTCAATGACGCGACGTCAGTGAGGACAATCAAGAGGATGGAAGCCATATTTGTATTTGTATTTCTTTTTATCACAATAGTTTTCTCTGTGTGAAATTCAGACTGCTCTAAACAGGGAGAGCGCGTCGCTACACTACAGCACCACCCTTTTTTTTGTATTTTTTCTTGCGTGCAGTTTTATTTGTTTTTCCTATCAAAGTGGGTTTTTCTACAGAATTTTGCCAGGAACAACCCTTTTGTTGCCGTGGGTTCTTTTACGTGTGCTAAGTGCATGCTGTACACGGGACTTCGGTTTATCGTCTCATCCCAATGACTAGCGTCCAGACCACCACTCAAGGTCTAGTGGAGGGGGAGAAAATATTGGCGGCTGAGCTGTGATTCGAACCAGCACGCTCAGATTCTCTCGCTTCCAAGGCGGACGCGTTACCTCTAGGCCATCACTTTTTTATTTGCTCAACACGGGATTCCACAGCAAATCAGATCTGATAACGGGTCTCAGTTTGTCTCCACAAGCTTTAAGAGCTTTGCACAGAACTAAGGCTTTGCACACCTGACTTCCAGCCCTGAGTTTCCTCACAGTAATGGAGAAGCAGAAAGAGCAGCGAGAACCGTGAAGGAACTTCGGAAAAAGTCTGACGATCTGTACCTGGCCTCACTGGCCTATTTCAGCACACTGCTGGAGAGCGAATTCAGCCCTGCTGAGCTGCTGATGGGTCGACAACTGCGCACACGTGTACCAAGAGCACCTGCTTAACTCCGACCATGCTGTTCAACGCTGGGATACCGTGAGGCCAGCGAGAAACTCAAAGAACGATATTGCCGCAACTTAACAAACGTCACCAGGCCAGATCACTAACAAAGCTGCTACCGGGACAGAAAGTGTGGGTGGGCAACAGGCGAGAAGGGACAGTAGTTCGGGCTGCGTCAACACCCCACTCCTACATCATCCGCACCAAAAAGGGACAAATCAGGAGGAACAGGTAGGACCTACAGGAGCAGACTGACGGCGGCAGACAGACGGACAACCCCCAGCTGTCCACCAGCAAACAGCATGATGGCGGCGGACACCAGCTGTCCACCAGCAAACAGCATGATGGCGGCGGACACCAGCTGTCCACCAGCAAATGAACTGGCTGCTAGACTTGCAGAACATAACAATCTTCCATTCCATTGGGAAAGACAAAGAGAGATGAAGTGTATCTAGGCTTATGACGCAGGAAGCTTACTATGACGTATCAGATGAATGGCACACAAGATGAATGACAGATAATATTAATGACGTGAAATTGGGAGCTTGGTTAGGCACGGGGGAACCCACATGATCGCTTCAATGCAGGAGGGGTGGGGGTTTGGGGGGGGGGGGGGTGAGGGGGGGGGGCACCCCCACGATTTCTCCCACTTTGAGAGAAATCGTAGGATGATAACACGCCCCTTCCCGTTCTCACAGAACTGAGAGGGGGGCTGTGTGGGTTGGATTATTATTGTAGTTATTGCCTTTGATGCTGTGCCTTGTTTTAATTTCTCACGTTGTTTCTTTGTTGGATCAGCCTGCAGACTTCAATGGATTATAAATTATGTGTTTTAAAATGGATATATTGAAATCGTAAAGCGTTTATAGCCAAATATTTGATTAGGTACTATATAAATGAACTTTATTATTATCATTGTTGATATCATATCATTATTATTATACTAATAATTCTTATTACAAGTCTTTTTCCACAGAAGAAAGAACACCACCCACAACACATCACGTGTAACAAGTCCAGCAAGGAAAACACCAAGGACCAATTCTCACCCCCTGCTGCCCGGGTCACGACCTTCGAACGCCCTCTGTGGGGGTCATGGGGAGTGTGGGTGGCGGTGGGGGTTAGAGGATGGAGGTAGAGGGAGAGGTCGGGCTGGGAAAGGAGACATTTAGCAGACAGGACGCGGGGAGTGACAGTGCATCTGATACCCGTGAGGTGTTTTAGTGGCTGGGTCCCCGCTCACTGTTGGTGAAAGTCTTCTGGACTTCAAGAAAACTGCGTTTGATGGATTGGAAATGTGTGTGTGTGTGTGTGTGTGTGTGTGTGTGTGTGTGTGTGTGTGTGTTGTGTGTGTGTGTGTGTTGTGTGTGTGTGTGTGTGTGTGTGTGTGTGTGTGTGTGTGTGTGTGTGTGTGTGTGTGTGTGTGTGTGTGTGTGTGTGTGTGTGTGTGTGTGTGTGTGTGTGCTTGAGAGAGATAGGGACAGATTCAGATTCAGATGGTTTATTCATTAAGGCCCTCGCCCCATATGAATGAGAGGCGATAACAACATTATTGTATGCTACCGAGATAGAGACAGACAGATACGGAGAGAGAGAGAGAGGGAGAGAGAGAGAGAGAGAGAGAGAGAGAGAGAGAGAGAGAGAGAGAGAGAACAAGAACAATTTTTTATTCCTTAAGGCGGCCACCAGCCCATAGGAAAGAGTCTCTTGCAAAAAGAGTGTACATCTTTGGTATACGTTTCATGTCAATTGAGTAGTAACTTGAATAATTAGACCAAACTATTGTTAATGAAGGTCAAATTGCACATCTTCAACCCGTTGTCTATGACGAAGAGCATAGAAAAAATACATACTCAACTTTTTTTCTTTTCTTTTTTTTTTTTTTTCAATTCATCCATGTTTCAGTATTTCAGTGTAATCTTGGGTAATACCTGGTATGTACTTGTTTCTGATACTGGTATATGAGGGACACACATGAATGAAGTGGTGTTCGGATTCATCATCTCAGTTGATGAGAGAGAGAGGGAGAGAGAGAGAGAGAGAGAGAGGGAGAGAGAGAGAGAGAGAGAGAGAGAGGGGGAGAGAGAGAGAGAGAGAGGGAGAGAGAGAGGAGGAGAGAGGGGGTGGGGAGGGGGTTAAGTACTGACATTTTATTGTCATTACCTGCAAGTGTGTTGACGAGGCAGTATATCATATCACCACAAGCATGTGCAAAAAAAAAAACTCCAGCAGTACCGAAACTGTACACCTCAATACCACAGCTTGACAAAATCATGTTCACATTACTTTAAACAAAACAAAATTAAACAGTTATTAAAAGAGGGATAATACAGTCAAAACTCGACCATCATGTGTTTGAGTGATCTTAAACAGTATATTATATTCTTTACTTTCATAGATACATAGAGACAGACAGACAGACAGAGAATGTGGGGGTGGTGTGGGGTGGAAGGATGATTCAGGAAAGATGAATGGTGGGGCACAAAGCACCGAATGTCCATCACAGTCTATCTTCACATCTGTGTAGGTGTTGTTTATCGGCCAGCCAGCCATTCAGCGTCCATTAGGCATGGGACAGAGAGAGATGGGGGGATGGTGAGGGAACGTGCACCACCCTCCCTCCTCTCTCTCTTTCTCTCTCTGCCTTTTTCTCTGTTCGTCTCTCTGTCTGCCTCTCTCTTCCCCCTCCTCTCTCTCTCTCTCTCGCTCCCAATATCTGCCACTTACTAATCTCCAGCCTCTCCCTCTGTCTGTCTGTCTCTCTCTTTCTCTTCTCCCCTCTCTCTCTCTTAATCTCTCACTCACTCACTCCTCCCCCCCCCATCTCTCCCACTTTTTCTCCTCCTACTCTCTCTCTCTCTCCCTCCCTCTCTCTCATCTCTCTCACCCGTTCACCTCTTTCTCACACACACACACACACACACACACACACACACACACACACACACACACACACACACACACGCACCCCTCTGTCTTTCTTACTGTGCCGTCCCTGGAAGCCACTAGAGATCCAGATGACCTCGACACACCTTAAGTGCAGACCTGTCCGTCTCCAGACAGGGCTTTCTATATATCTTTACCACTTAGCATTGTGTAAAATCATTTGTTGCTTCACGTTGTGGATGTTCTGATCCAGACTGCGCTGTATCTCAGCAGTCAACGTCTCTGTGGACCCACTTTCCTTAAGGCCTGACTAAGCGCGTTGGGTTACGCTGCTGGTCAGGCATCAGCTTGGCAGATGTGGTGTAGCGTATATGGATTTGTCCGAACGCAGTGACGCCTCCTTGAGCTACTGAAACTGAAACTGTGCCAAGCTCTGTGGAGGGCGTTAGACTTCGAGCTCGTTTCTTTTGATCCTATGACACACGGGGTTGCCAACAGCCTCCCTGTAGAAGAAATGCCTGCCATGACAGACAACACACGTATGTCAGCTGGAGCGGCCACCAGGCCTGACGTTGTTGTTCTGTGGACATACTCTGTGCTGTTATCAGGGATTAGGTGCGTTGTCAAGTGTTACAGATTTAATCAATTGTATTGCAAATTCCTTGCAAGTGATCAAGAAATTCATGGAGGGCTTTGAGGAGGTCGACAGGAGATGTCTGACTGTTCATTCTTCTTACCCTCACAATAAAAACCAACACGTATGTACCATAAACATCTTTCCACAGTTCTAGGGTGACGTGCGTGTGTGTGTGTGTGTGTGTGTGTGTGTGTGTGTGTGTGTGTGTGTGTGTGTGTGTGTGTGTGTGTGTGTGTGTGTGAGAGAGAGAGAGAGAGAGAGAGAGAGAGAGAGAGAGAGAGAGAGAGAGTATTCCAGCACATGGAAATGCCATTCCGTAACAAATCATCATTTTCATTTCGCTGCCTCAACGTCCTCACTGTTTCAGTAGTGCCATGTCCTTCTGTTGAGCCCAGACCTCCACACACATCCAGCATCGTGTGCCGCAGTCCCCTGCCGGCAGTCCCCTGTTCACTTTCTTTGATTCCATTCATGGCAGGCAACAGAAGAAAAAAATGATCTTTTCTTCTTTGCCAATAGAAGTGCCGAGTATTGCATGATTAATGGCAGAAATGACAGACAGGATAGATCACAACCAAGCCGCGTTGTCCCTAACATGAATGGATCTCCACAGCAAAATTGTCATCATGATCATCCTCACCAATCATCATAAAACGGAAAGAAAGTTCCAGATTGTGCGGCCTTTGATGTCATGCTCCTATAGTGACAATAGTTTGGAGTTCTCCATTTCCAAGGTTTTGGTGAGCTTGTGTCCAAGTTTCCGGTATTGGCAGAATCATCCAAGAACCGTCGCTGGATTTATGTGTCGGCAGTCTCCATTCAGAGACAAACTCACCCAGGCCAGCTCCGCCACTGAGCGATTATTGTCGTCAGTACAGGGCTATTGAAGGTGGTGTTCTAGGAATGTTCAACACGAACAGGCACCACTGAAGTGATCCAGCAGCAGCGCAGGGTCTTCTCCAGTGTGTGGTCTCATCACAACCTGACACTGATAGTTCTCTGTGGACTGCTGGAACTGGGACTGCGGCTGAAAAAGCAGGGGAGGAGAGGGGAGTGGGGGGGGGGGAGGAGAGGAGGGGGGAGTGTCTTAGTATTGGGGAATTCGAGAAGAGCCCAAAATATAAAAACAGACTGAAAAATGATTAAAACAAAAGAAGCCTGCCTCTGTGTCTGGGTGTGAGGCAGCACTGTGATCACCCACCCCATACAGCACTGTGATCACCCACCCCATACAGCACTGTGATCACCCACCCCATACAGCACTCTGATCACCCACCCCATACAGCACTCTGATCACCCACCCCATACAGCACTCTGATCACCCACCCCATACAGCACTGTGATCACCCACCCCATACAGCACTCTGATCACCCACCCCATACAGCACTCTGATCACCCACCCCATACAGCACTGTGATCACCCACCCCATACAGCACTGTGATCACCCACCCCATACAGCACTGTGATCACCCACCCCATACAGCACTGTGATCACCCACCCCATACAGCACTCTGATCACCCACCCCATACAGCACTCTGATCACCCACCCCATACAGCACTGTGATCACCCACCCCATACAGCACACTGATCACCCACCCCATACAGCACTGTGATCACCCACCCCATACAGCACTCTGATCACCCACCCCATGATCACCCACCCCATGATCACCCACCCCATGCAGCACTCTGATCACCCACCCCATGATCACCCACCCCATGCAGCACTCTGATCACCCACCCCATACAGCACTCTCTGATCACCCACCCCATGATCACCCACCCCATGCAGCACTCTGATCACCCACCCCATACAGCACTCTCTGATCACCCACCCCATACAGCACCATGATCACCCACCCCATACAGCACTGTGATCACCCACCCCATGCAGCACCGTGATCACCCACCCCATACAGCACCATGATCACCCACCCCATAGAGCACTGTGATCACCCACCCCATACAGCACTGTGATCACCCACCCCATGCAGCACTGTGATCACCCACCCCACACAGCACTCTGATCACCCACCCCATACAGCACCATGATCACCCACCCCATACAGCACCATGATCACCCACCCCATACAGCACTGTGATCACCCACCCCATACAGCACTGTGATCACCCACCCCATACAGCACTCTGATCACCCACCCCATGCAGCATCACCCAACCCATGCAGCATCACCCACCCCATGCAGCATCACCCACCCCATGCAGCACTCTGATCACCCACCCCATGCAGCACTCTGATCACCCACCCCATACAGCACCATGATCACCCACCCCATGCAGCACTCTGATCACCCACCCCATGCAGCACTCTGATCACCCACCCCATACAGCACTGTGATCACCCACCCCATACAGCACTGTGATCACCCACCCCATACAGCACTCTGATCACCCACCCCATACAGCACTCTGATCACCCACCCCATACAGCACCATGATCACCCACCCCATACAGCACTCTGATCACCCACCCCATACAGCACCATGATCACCCACCCCATACAGCACTCTGATCACCAACCCCATACAGCACCATGATCACCCACCCCATGCAGCATCACCCACCCCATACAGCACCATGATCACCCACCCCATACAGCACTCTGATCACCCACCCCATGCAGCACTCTGATCACCCACCCCATACAGCACCATGATCACCCACCCCATACAGCACTGTGATCACCCACCCCATGCAGCACTCTGATCACCCACCCCATGCAGCACATCGTGGTGTCTGAACAGCAGATGGCGCAGCGGCAGGATGACGCCATAGGCCCAATCCTGGAAGTGAAGAAAATGGAATCCAGACATTTACCGAGTGGACCTCCACCACAGTCGGTTTTAACTCTCTCCATACGAACGGCGAAAGAGACGACGTTAACAGCGTTTCAGCCCAATTACCATCATCAAAATATTGCAAGCGGAAGGCTCTTATACTGAAGAGGTGAATGTTGACAAAGAATACCACAATTCTGACGACGGAAGCTAAAGGTTGGGTCATTCAGACACCCACTGGACATCCGAGGGGTCTGTGTAGAGGAGAAGAGAGGACTGGTCGTACTGAGTGAGTTAAAGAGGCAGTTTGACACAGTGAATATCAATGGTCTGGTGTGGACCATGACAAATCGCGAAGATGGAACGTCAAGAGGACAGCTCGTCCTCCCGGAGAAGTTCCGACCAAAAGTAGTGGACCTGCTCCATGATGACATGGGACAGACACACGGGAGTGGAGAAGACGACAGTGTTGCTTCAACAAACGCAAAGTTTCAGTTTCAGTTTCAGTAGCTCAAGGAGGCGTCACTGCGTTCGGACAAATCCATATACGCTACACCACATCTGCCAAGCAGATGCCTGACCAGCAGCGTAACCCAACGCGCTTAGTCAGGCCTTGAGGAAAAAAAAGGTGAATAAATAATAGATAAGCTTACACAAATAAATAAATAAATAAATAAATAAATAAGTAAATAAATAACTATAATTTTAAAAAAAAGAAAAAAAAAGGTAGTAGTAAGAAAAAAAAATAACAATAATAAATAAATAAGATAACAATGATGATAAATAAGCAAATAGATGTAAAACATGAAGACACACATTCACATATACACCCACACATGCATAACAGATATGCACCGAACATGCAGTTTCACAGATATGAAAGCACAGTAAACGAAACGCAAAGTGACACAGAGATGGATGTGCATCAGAGACAAAGCACCGTCACGCCACACACTGGGCCCAGTGCCGGTCATTCCCACTGTCCCTCCCTTCCATTCAAAACGTGCTGTTCCCATCCAGGCTGATCACTTGATTGGGATGTGGGTGTACCGGGACGGAGAGAGAGAGAGAGAGTGTGGGTGCGGTTGCCTCTGTGTGTGTGTGTGTGTGTGTGGTGTGTGTGTGTATGTGTGTGTGTTATACGAGTGCGTTTGTTCGCGCGTGCGCATCCACATTTGTATGTGTGTGTGTGTGTGTGTGTGTGTGTGTTATGCGTGTGCGTGTGTGCGCGCGTGCGTACCCCAATTGCGTGCGTGCGTGCGTGCGTGTGTGTGTGTGTGTGTGTGTGTGTGTGTGTGTGTGTGTGCCTGCGCGCGCGCGTGCGCGCGTGTGTGTGATATGTTGCTTGTTAGCATTTTGAGTTATACATCATACCGTATTATTATTTCTGACATCTCATTACTTTTTGCTGATACTGTAAAGCGCTTTGAGCGTTGGAAGGTGCTATATTAATTTCCATTATTATCATTATAATTATTTTCATTGTTATTATTATTATCATGATTATTAATATTAGGTCCACTTCTTTGCGTGAGCTGTGCTTGACTGTATGTATACGGTGTACACATATGTATGTGTACACAAATACATACATGTGTATGAGTGTGTATCTGTGTGTGTTCGTACGTGTGTGTGTGTGTGTGTGTGTGTGTGTGTGTGTGTGTGTGTATGCCCATGAGAGCAGCAGCTATGTACAAAATATATATGTTAAAATGTATGTATGCAGTGTGTGTGTGTGTGTGTGTGTGTGTGTGTGTGTGTGTGTGTGTGTGTGTGTGTGTGTGTGTGTGTGACACAAACACACATACACATGCACACATACACAAACAGCCACACAGCCAGCCACACAGACACAAACACACATACACAGACACAGACACACACAGACACAAACACACATACACAGACACAGACAGACACACACACACATACGCACGCACGCACGCACATGGAGGAAGAAAGAGAAGCAAGAAAAACACGCACAGAAAGACAATCACAGACAGGGAGAAAGTGAGAGACAGACGAGACAGACACAGAGACGCAGTGAGACAGAACAGACACAGAGACAAGCGACAGAGCAGACACAGAGACAGACAAGAGACAGAGACAGAAAAGCGGAGAAAGGAGAGACAGACACAGAGACAGAACAGACACAGACAAGACGCACAAGTAGGGACAGAGACAGACACAGAGAGACCAGGACAGAGACAGACACAAAGACAGGACAGAGACAGACACAGAGACACGTGACAGAGACAGACACAGAGACAGCGACAGAGGAGAGACAGAAGACAGGAACAGAGACAGAACAGACAGGGAGAAAGTGAGAGACAGACACAGAGACAGTGAGAACAGACACAGAGACAGGACACGACAGACAACAGAAGACAAGAACAAGACAGACAAACAGAGAGAGACACAGTAGGACAGTGACAGAGACAGACACAAAGACAGGACAGAGACAGACACAGAGACAGACACAGAGACAGTGACAGAAACAGACACAGAGACAAAGACAATGACAGAAACAGACACAGAGGCAGACACAAAGACAAGACGAAAACAGACACAGAGACAGACACAAAGACAGAGACAGAAAGAGACACAGACACAAAGACAGTGACAGACACAGACACAAAGAGAGACACAAAGACAGCGACAGAGACAGACACAAAGACAGTGACAGAGACAGACACAGAGACAGTGACAGAGACAGACACAGTGACAGACACAGAGACAGACACAGAGACAGACACAAAGACATTGACAGAGACAGACACAAAGACAGTGACAGAAACAGACACAAAGACAGTGACAGAGAGAGACACAGAGACAGACACAAAGACATTGACAGAGACAGACACAAAGACAGTGACAGAAACAGACACAAAGACAGTGACAGAGAGAGACACAGAGACAGACACAAAGACAGTGACAGAGACAGACACAGAGACAGACACAAAGACATTGACAGAGACAGACACAGAGACAGTGACAGAGACAGACACAAAGACATTGACAGAGACAGACACAAAGACAGTGACAGAAACAGACACAGAGACAGACACAAAGACAGTGACAGAAACAGACACAGAGACAAAGACATTGACAGAGACAGACACAGAGACAGTGACAGAGACAGACACACAGAGACAGACACAAAGACAGTGACAGAAACAGACACAGAGACAGACACAGAGACAGACACAAAGACAGAGACAGAGACAGACACAAAGAGACAGACACACAGAGACAGAGACAAAGACAGTGACAGAAACAGACACAGAGACAGACACAAAGACAGTGACAGAAACAGACACAGAGACAGATATATTCCACGCGTAATTGACAGGCAGATTTTTGATTTCAGTGTTTTAATTAATTTGAGCTTTCTCCTTGAGTCAAGCCAGGGACATCAAAAGGAATCCCAGCCACTCCCTCCCCTCACACCTTGTGTTCCGCCAGCCACCCACACTGTGTCACGTGAAGTGGCCACTGCAGGGTTTTCACCTCCACACGGAAGCGGCCAAGTTGAGCACTGATTGACAGTGAGTTATTCCCGTGTGTCAAGACAGACACAAAGACAGTGACAGAAACAGGCACACAGAGACAGACACAAAGACAGAGACAGAGACAGACACACAGAGACAGACACAGAGGACAGTGACAGAAACAGACACACAGAGACAGACACAAGACAGAGACAGAACAGACACAGAGACAGTGACAGAGACAGATAGTGACAGAAAGAGACACAAAGACAATGACAGAGACAGACCACACAGACACAGACACAAAGACAGTGACAGAAACAGACGCACATAGACAGACACAAAGACAGAGACAGAAACAGTGACACAGAGACAGACACAAAGACAGTGACAGAAACAGACACAGAGACAGACACAAAGACAGTGACAGAGACAGACACAAAGACAGTGACAGAGACAGACACAGAGACAGACACAAAGACAGTGACAGAGACAGACACAAAGACAGTGACAGAGACAGACACAGAGACAGACACAAAGACAGTGACAGAGACAGACACAAAGACAGTGACAGAAACAGACACAGAGACAAAGACATTGACAGAGACAGACACAGAGACAGTGACAGAGACAGACACACAGAGACAGACACAAAGACAGTGACAGAGACAGACACAGAGAGACAGACACAAAGACATTGATAGAAACTGACACAGAGACAGACAAACAAAGACAGTGACAGAAACAGACACAGAGATATATTCCACGCATAACTGACAGGCAGATTTTTGATTTCAGTGTTTTAATTAATTTGAGCTTTCTCCTTGAGTCAAGCTAAGGACATCAAAAGGAAACCCAGCCACCCCCTCCCCCACCCTTCACCCCCACCCCCACCCCTCCACCCAGCACCCACACCTTGTGTTCCGCCAGCCACCCACACTGCGTCACGTGAAGTGGCCACTGCAGGGTTTTCACCTCCACACGGAAGCGGCCAAGTTGAGCACTGATTGACAGTGAGTTATATCCTCGTGTGTCGAGACAGACACAAAGACAGTGACAGAAACAGACACACAGAGACAGACACAAAGACAGAGACAGAAACAGACACACAGAGACAGACACAAAGACAGAGACAGAAACAGACACAGAGACAGTGACAGAGACAGAGACAGACACACAGAGACAGACACAAAGACAGAGACAGAAACAGACACAGAGACAGTGACAGAGACAGAGACAGACACACATAGACAGACACAAAGACAGAGACAGAAACAGACACACAGAGACAGACACAAAGACAGTGACAGAAACAGACACAGAGACAGTGACAGAGACAGATAGTGACAGAAAGAGACACAAAGACAGTGACAGAGACAGACACACAGAGACAGACACAAAGACAGTGACAGAAACAGACACAGAGACAGTGACAGAGACAGACACAGAGACAGACACAAAGACAGTGACAGAAACAGACACAGAGACAGATATATTCCACGCATAATTGACAGGCAGATTTTTGATTTCAGTGTTTTAATTAATTTGAGCTTTCTCCTTGAGTCAAGCCAGGGACGTCAAAAGGAATCCCAGGCACTCCCTCCCCCACCCTTCACCCCCACCCCCACCCCTCCACCCAGCACCCACACCTTGTGTTCCGCCAGCCACCCACACTGTGTCACGTGAAGTGGCCACTGCAGGGTTTTCACCTCCACACGGAAGCGGCCAAGTTGAGCACTGATTGACAGTGAGTTATATCCCCGTGTGGCGGGACGGCACAGCCACAGGCAGGGACAGGCATCAAAGGAGACCGAATCAGTCAGCACACACTGAACACACAGGTTGAAGTATTGTTATCTTATTTATTTATTTATTTATTATTGTTATTATTTCATTATTATTATTACTATTACTACTACCTTTAAAAAAAAAATTATTATTTATTTATTTATTTGTGTAAGCTTATCTATTATTTATTCACCCTTTTTTTAACATTATAATTATTATTCATTTATTTATTTATTTATTTGTGTAAGCTTATCTATTATTTATTCACCTTTTTTTTTCTTTCTTTTTTTTCCTCAAGGCCTGACTAAGCGCGTTGGGTTACGCTGCTGGTCAGGCATCTGCTTGGCAGATGTGGTGTAGCGTATATGGATTTGTCCGAACGCAGTGACGCCTCCTTGAGCCACTGATACTGAAACTGAAGTATGCTCTCTGTCTCTGTCTCCGTGTCTCTGTCTGTCTCTGTCTCTCTCCAGCTGAAGAAATGGATGTCTTGACATCATCAGTTCAGCGTCCTTATCTGAAAAAAACAAGCTGTCTTCTGTTGTTTTATGATTATGATCACAGCTTTCGCGATTGTTGAGATTTCTTAAGCGGGAAATATCCCCTTGTAACTTAACAGGGAGAAAGTTATACTGATGCTAATAGTAGCATTCATAATGATGGTGTTTGATGATGATGATGATGATGATGACGATATAAATAAAAATAACACAGGCGCAACAGCCGAGTGGTTAAAACGTCGGGTTCCTGGTTCGAATCTCGGTGACGGCGCAATATACATTGCATCAATTTCTCGATCAACAGAACATTCAGTCCTTTGTTTCAATGCTTTGTGATAACAAAACAAGCAACCAAGCAAAACACTTTCAGCATGACAGATGAATAGCAGGAACTTAAACCTCACAAAATATAGCGCTAGGAAAGTGATTTTAAAATGACAGTCACAGCATTTCCCAACCAGAAAGCAATAAAAGTAAATTGTGTGGCAGCTATTTCAATCATGTCTGTTGTGGATTCATCTTGCTAGAAATAACTGCCTGGATTCATGAACTTTTCTCTACCTCCCAAACAAATTATAAGGAAAACGGCTATTGCATCGCGATCACTGTTTTTGGTGCACCTCCATAATGTCTGGCAGTGACAGAGAAATTTGCTGAAGGATTCGCGGAGCGTGTTATCAGAGTTATAAAGCTATTAATTCCAAGATGAATGCCTGTCCTGGGAAGAAGAGGAGAAGAAATGATAAAGCAAATTTATTCACTGCTGTCTGATCCTAACTCATCGATGTAATGAACAGTGTTGGTGGTGTTTGTTTTCTGTGAGAGTTTGTTGATTTTTCTTAATGTTTTTCCTCTTTCCTTTTTTGATATCACTTTGGTGATATATATATGGAGCGATGGCCTAGAGGTAACGCATCCGCCTAGGAAGCGAGAGAATCTGAGAGCGCTGGTTCGAATCGCGGCTCAGCCGCCGATATTTTCTGCCCCTCCCCTAGACCTTGAGTGGTGGTCTGGACGTTAGTCAGTCGCACGAGACCGATAAACCGAGCTCCCGCGTGCAGCATGCACTTAGTGCACGTAAAAGAACCCACGGCAACAAAAGGGTTGTTCCTGGCAAGCTTCTGTAGAAAAATCCACTTCGATAGGAAAAACAAAAAAAACTGCACGCAAGAAAAAATACAAAAAAAGGGTGGCACTGTAGTGTAGCCACGCACTCTCCCTGGGGAGAGCAGCCCGAATTTCACACAGAGAGATCTGTTGTGATAAAAAGAGAAATACAAATACAAATATATATATATATATATATATATATATATATATATATATATATATATATATATATCTTGGAAAATGAAATAGAAAGAGAGAGAGAGAGAGAGAGAGAGAGAGAGAGAGAGAGAGAGAGATTGTGTTTAAGATACCAGCGTTAAAAATACCAGCAAATTTAGCACTTGATCTCTCTCTCTCTCTCTCTCTCTCTCTCTCTCTCTGTGTGTGTGTGTGTGTGGCAAAGTCTGTTGATAGCATCTGATAAGGAAAGCTGTTGCAAAGAATTTGTCCATTTACTTACAAAAAGCATTTAAGTTACGATCTCAATCCCTTTGATGATTGTTTCACATTGTGCACGTGTATGTTTAATGATGTAGAAAAATCCACCCCTTCATAAAGGGCATGGCCTATATAAATAAATCATCCGAATCTCTCTCTCCCTGTTTTTTTTTTCTTTTTAATTAGGAAATATCGACGTTTGTTCTTTCCCCTCAT
>NC_134907.1:6146009-6161009 GCF_041734735.1 Babylonia areolata
TTCTCTCTCTCTCTCTCCTCCCTCTCTCTCTCTCGCTCTCCTCCCCCCCTCTCTCTCTCTCCTCTCTCTCTCTCGCTCTCCTCCCCTCTCTCTCGCTCGCTCTCTCCTCTCTCTCTCTCTCTCCTCTCTCTCGCTCTCCTCTCTCTCTCTCCTTCTCCCTCTCTGTCTCTCGCTCTCCTCCCTCTCTCTCTCTCTCGCTCGCTCTCTCTCTCGCTCTCTCTCCTCTCTCTCTCTCCTTCTCCCTCCCTCTCTCTCTCGCTCTCCTCCCTCTCTCTCTCGCTCTCTCTCTCTCGCTCTCCTCTCTCTCTCGCTCTCCCTCTCCTTCTCCCTCTCTCTCTCTCTCTCTCTCTCGCTCTCTCTCTCTCCTCCTCTCCTCTCTCTCTCTCTCTCGTCAGCCCATATGATGGTGCTTCCCTCACGATAGTACCCATCTCCCGTTGTTGCTGTGTATCCATATCAATATACTTGTACATCGTTATGTTCTAATGAGTGCGTGAGTGAGTGAGTGAGTGAGTGTGTGTGTGTGTGTGTGTGTGTGTGTGTGTGTGTGTGTGTGTGTGTGTGTGTGTGTGTGTGTGTGTGTGTGTGTGTGTGCGTGTGCGTGTGTGTAACCTGAGAACACCTCGTCAGAAGTCTGGCAAGGAATAAACACAACCATCTCGTCAGAAGTCTCAACGCAAACTGACGAGTCTTGTCTCACGATTTCACGTGTTCAGTTTTCCTGAATTTCTATCACGCTGCGTTTAACGTACTCTCTCAGCATACTTCCCGTGCAATGTCCAGTCATAGCAGAGTTCATGTCACTGCACCCTGACCTCCTCAACATAAAGCTCCTTCCATTTAAAAATACGTAGAATACAAGGCGTGCGTGAGTGAGTAAGTGTGTGTATGTGTGTGTGTGTGTGTGTGTGTGTGTGTGTGTGTGTGTGAAAACACGATCGATACGAGTGAGTGATTGATAAAGACATGAAGACATTCAGAGAGAAGAGAGGGGGGCTGACTGTGCATATGGACGGGAATCACGTGCCCACACGAGTGAAAACTCACTGAGAGATTTGTTTCACTTGTTGATGTCCCTGTCATATTTACATAATTATTGATAATTTTTTCGGGTTACGCTGCCCGTCAGGCATCTCCTTGACAGATGTGGTGTAGCGTATATGGATTTGTCCGAACGCAGTGACGCCTCCTTGAGCTACTGATACTGATACTTTATATATGTTTTTTTTCTTTGGCTATCGCGTTTTTAATTTGGTGTCATGCACGCCCATTCCTGATGACAACTGTGAGAGCTGAAGCAATACTGCGAATGAAAGTCTCTTGCTAATTTCGTGTTCAGAGAGATATGTGAAATGAGTAGGATGTCACAATCGTTTTCATTTTTACTACAGGAACAACTGCTTCTTTTCTTTTCCTGGTGAAGGGTCATATAATATACCAAAATGTTGAACTAACATGTCTATCCAATACCGGCTCACCATGCCGAAAGAATCATGAGACTGAAAGTATCTCAGCTGACTTGGTAATCTCTTGATGACTACGCGTCCACTACCGGTAATGTGCAACGTG
This sequence comes from Babylonia areolata, assembly GCF_041734735.1. Lineage (NCBI taxonomy): Eukaryota > Metazoa > Mollusca > Gastropoda > Neogastropoda > Buccinidae > Babylonia > Babylonia areolata. Next base: position 6,147,579 of record NC_134907.1, read on the forward strand.
CAAGGCTTGCCCATCACTGGTTATGTGCAAAACTTTGCCGGTAATGCGCTAGCCACTTTGCTCTTTACTGGTAATGGGCAAAAAACAGGTTGCGCATTAATGATGATAATGATGATAATGTACATTTATATAGCACCCTTTCTCTCTAAGAGCTCAGGGCGCTTAACATGAAAGAAAAAATACTACAAGTTACATAAATGATTTGTGACCACTCTTTCTTAAAACCATCGCCCCCCCCCCTCCCCTCCCCGCCCCCCTCCCTTTCCCACTCCACATACATCCAAAGTGAGCTGACATGGGTGGTGTTGGAGAACAAGGAAGCTGAGAGTGCTTATGGATAGGTTTTAAAAAGATGAGTTTTTAGTGATAAGCGGAAAGCAGAAATAGAATCAGATGCACGGATATGATGAGGAAGGTTGTTCCAGATGTGAGGAGCAGCAAAGAAGAAAGAACGTTCACCATAGGTTCTTGTATTGACAAGAGGAAGTTTCAAAAGGTAACAGACAGAGGAAGAGCGGAGATTTCTTGTGGAAGTGTAAACACTGATAAGGTCATTAAGATATATAGGTCCTGCGGAGTAGCATTACCGGTATTGCGCAAATAACCGCTATTGAGCACGACATATATACATATATAAACTGGCATGTATCCATTGTATACCAAAATCATTAATAAAAGGCATGAAACATTGACTCAAACTGACAAGGATGCCAACATCACGATTATGTTGGCCAGCATACGAAATAATGCTTCTGCAAAAGGAGAAGGACACATAGCTTTAGGTATCAGGAAAATCGTAACAGGTCATGGGTTCGGACTTATTTGGATGTGTCAAGGCTCTATATTTCAATTTAAAGATAGACTAATAGCATGTCACAAACAAAACTGGCATGGAGAAATAGAAAGCAACGACAGATAATATAACTGGGTCTATTCATTCAAATAAGTATTTCCAAACAGAAGTATAATGAGATCATAACACATAAATAGCATAAAACCTCCTTGCTAGGCTTAGATTAAGAGCACTGGAACTGAATGCCAACAAAAGATGGTTTGATACAGACATTGCAACAACATCTCTTTGTCCAATGTGTGGCAAAAGCCCAGAAGATGAAACACATTTCATTTCTAACTGTTGAGGCTACGGAGAAGTGCGAAAAACTACTCCATTCAATACAGCTTTAGTACAGAGAAAACATCTGTTCAGCACTGTGTGGACAGAAAATGAAGATGGACACTATCACTTGCCTGCGAGGCAGTAAATATACGCAAAGAGAGAGAGAGAGAGATTGAGATTGAGATGGTTTATTCATATAGGCCACAGCCCCTTTGAAGGGGGATATACAGTAAAATGCTAAAGTCATACATTCAAAAGTCTTCATGATGTAACATATACATTTCTCCTTTTGAGTGCTTTATACAGATATGAGAGAGAGAGAGAGAGAGAGAGAGAGAGAGAGAGAGAGAGAGAGAGAGAGAGAGAGAACATAAAAAAGTAAGGGTAAGATCTGGATGGTCTGTTACGATATATACCTCTGTAACATGCTGAGCTGATTACTGTAATGATGTCATGCATTTTGTTTTCCTCGCATTGTTCAAACGTTGGAGCGGACTGATTAGAAAAGAGAGGAACTATGTCCCCTGTCAAATGGACGTTCAAGTGAATGACAGTAAAATATCAGTTTCAAAGTGTCTCTTATCTCTTGTTAGTTTATCTGGCCCTCTTCTTCTTCTTCTTCTTCTTCATTCGTGGGCTGCAACTCCCACGTTCACTCGTATGCACACGAGTGGGCTTTTACGTGTATGACCGTTTTTACCCCGCCATGTAGGCAGCCATACTCCGTTTTTCGGGGGTGTGCATGCTGGGTATGTTCTTGTTTCCATAACCCACCGAACGCTGACATGGGTTACAGGATCTTTAACGTGCGTATTTGATCTTCTGCTTGCATATACACACGAAGGGGGTTCAGGCACTAGCAGGTCTGCACATAATTATGTTGACCTGGGAGATCGAAAAAATCTCCACCCTTCACCCACCAGGCGCCGTCACCGCGATTCGAACCCGGGACCCTCAGATTGACAGTCCAACGCTTTAACCACTCGGCTATTGCACCCGTCAATCTGACCCCAAGTCTGGTTTGTTTGTTTTTTCTGTTCAGTTTTGTTTAATTGTTTTCCCCATTATTGATTTATTAGCACCCCGTGTCACTGGAGTTGTACAGCTAATGACAACACACACGTCAGTGATCAGTGCTCTCTCTGGCTTTCTACTTATCTATCTATCTGTTTTTCTCCCCCCGTGTCTCGCTCTTCTCTAATTTTCTCCCCCCCCCCCCCCCACACCATAACCTCTCTCTCTCTCTCTCTGTCTGTCTGTCTGTCTGTTTCTCCCCGCTCCCTCTCTATCCCCCCCCCCCCCGAACCTCTCTCTCTGTCTGTCTGTCTGTTTCTCCCCGCTCCCTCTCTATCCCCCCCCCCAACCTCTCTCTCTCTCTGTCTGTATGCCTGTCTGTCTGTCTGTTTCTCCCCGCTCCCTCTCTACCCCCCCCCCCCCCGAACCTCTCTCTCTCTGTCTGTCTGTCTGTCTGTCTGTCTGTTTCTCCCCGCTCCCTCTCTACCCCCCCCCCCCCCCCCCGAACCTCTCTCTCTCTGTCTGTCTGTCTGTCTGTTTCTCCCCGCTCCCTCTCTATATCCCCCCTCTCTCTCTTACTCCTTTTCTCTGTCTCTCTATCTGTCTCTCTTTCGACCAGTTTTCCTCTGCCTTTCAGTCAGTATGTCTGTCTGTCTGTCTTTCACTCTGTATTCCTCTCTCTCTCCCCCTTTCTCTCCATCAGTCAGTATGTCTGTCTGTCTGTCTGTCTTTCACTCTGTATTCCTCTCTCTCTCCCCCTTTCTCTCCATCAGTCAGTATGTCTGTCTGTCTGTCTTTCACTCTGTATTCCTCTCTCTCTCTCCCTTTCTCTCCATCAGTCAGTATGTCTGTCTGTCTGTCTTTCACTCTGTATTCCTCTCTCTCTCCCCCCTTTCTCTCCATCAGTCAGTATGTCTGTCTGTCTGTCTTTCACTCTGTATTCCTCTCTCTCTCCCCCTTTCTCTCCATCAGTCAGTATGTCTGTCTGTCTGTCTTTCACTCTGTATTCCTCTCTCTCTCTCCCTTTCTCTCCATCAGTCAGTATGTCTGTCTGTCTGTCTTTCACTCTGTATTCCTCTCTCTCTCCCCCTTTCTCTCCATCAGTCAGTATGTTTGTCTGTCTGTCTTTCACTCTGTATTCCTCTCTCTCTCCCCCTTTCTCTCCATCAGTCAGTATGTCTGTCTGTCTGTCTGTCTTTCACTCTGTATTCCTCTCTCTCTCCCCCTTTCTCTCCATCAGTCAGTATGTCTGTCTGTCTGTCTGTCTTTCACTCTGTATTCCTCTCTCTCTCCCCCTTCCTCTCCATCAGTCAGTATGTCTGTCTGTCTGTCTTTCACTCTGTATTCCCCTCTCTCTCTCCCTTTCTCTCCATCAGTCAGTATGTTTGTCTGTCTGTCTTTCACTCTGTATTCTCTCTCTCTCTCCCCTTTCTCTCCATCAGTCAGTATGTCTGTCTGTCTGTCTTTCACTCTGTATTCCTCTCTCTCTCCCCCTTTCTCTCCATCAGTCAGTATGTCTGTCTGTCTTTCACTCTGTATTCCTCTCTCTCTCCCCCTTTCTCTCCATCAGTCAGTATGTCTGTCTGTCTGTCTTTCACTCTGTATTCCTCTCTCTCTCTCCCTTTCTCTCCATCAGTCAGTATGTTTGTCTGTCTGTCTTTCACTCTGTATTCCTCTCTCTCTCCCCCTTTCTCTCCATCAGTCAGTATATCTGTCTGTCTTTCACTCTATTCCCCTCTCTCTCTCCCCTTTCTCTCCATCAGTCAGTATGTTTGTCTGTCTGTCTTTCACTCTGTATTCCTCTCTCTCTCCCCCTTTCTCTCCATCAGTATGTCTGTCTGTCTGTCTTTCACTCTCTATTCCCCTCTCTCTCTCCCCTTTCTCTCCATCATTCTTTCTTTCTCCTCTTCTGTTCCTTTGCTGGTGATACAAACTTGTTTCTAACTTATGGTTCCTGTCATAGTGTTGGGTCAGCTCCTTCACCATCTGAAGCCGACACAACCCACTTGATACACATCAGTCACCTTTCAGAACAGGTCAAAGCACAGAAAGGTTTCTTTTAACTCTCTCCATACGAACGGCGAAAGAGACGACGTTAACAGCGTTTCACCCCAGTTACCATCATCAAAATATTGCAAGCGGAAGGCTCTTACACTGAAGAAGTGAATGTTGACAAAGAATACAATTCTGACGACGGAAGCTAAAGGTTGGGTCATTCAGACACCCACTGGACATCCGAGGGGTCTGTGTAGAGGAGGAGAGAGGACTGGCCGTACTGAGTGAGTTAAAAACCTTAATAAACTACCTTCCCAAATCGCTTGATGGTGATACGATTTATGTTCTTTCTCTTCTGGATCTGTCAGCGTCCTTCGAAACGACTGATCATGAAATCCTTCCGTCTACATTGCAACACTCGTTTGTCACCCGACGGGTTTCTCATTAGTGAATAAGATTCTGTCTCAGTCTTCGTGAATGCTTACTGTTCGCCCGAAGCATTCTTGGAACAGGAGTTCCACAAGGTTCTGTATGGAAACAACACGAGTTTCTTGGATTATCGATCGTAACTGTTTATCTCACGAAAGTTTCGCTGACGACACGCAGCTTTGACAATACAACAGCTGAAATCCATGAAGTGATTATTCTTCTGGTCCAGAAAGGATTGGAGGGACAGGACAGGACAGGACAGGACAGTATGGATTGGAGGGACAGGACAGGACAGTATGGATTGGAGGGACAGGACAGTATGGATTGGAAGGACAGGACAGTATGGATTGGAGGGACAGGACATGACAGTATGGATTGGAGGGACAGGACAGGACAGTATGGATTGGAGGGACAGGACAGTATGGATTGGAGGGACAGGACAGGACAGTATGGATTGGAGGGACAGGACAGGACAGGACAGTATGGATTGGAGGGACAGGACAGTATGGATTGGAGGGACAGGACAGTATGGATTGGACGGACAGGACAGGGCAGTATGGATTGGAGGGACAGGACAGTATTGATCGGAAGGATAGGACAGTATTGATTGGAGGGATAGGACAGTATTGATTGGAGGGATAGGACAGTATGGATTGGAGGGACAAGACAGGACAGTATGGATTGGAGGGACAGGACAGTATGGATTGGAGGGACAGGACAGTATTGATTGGAGGGACAGGATAGGACAGTATGGATTGGAGGGACAGGACAGGACAGTATGGATTGGAGGGACAGGACAGTATGGATTGGAGGGACAGGGCAGTATGGATTGGAGGGACAGGACAGTATGGATTGGAGAGACAGGGCAGTATGGATTGGGGGGACAGGACAGGACAGTATGGATTGGAGGGACAGGACAGGACAGGACAGGACAGTATGGATTGGAGGGACAGGACAGTATGGATTGGAGGGACAGGACAGTATGGATTGGAGGGACAGGACAGGGCAGTATGGATTGGAGGGACAGGACAGTATTGATCGGAGGGATAGGACAGTATTGATTGGAGGGATAGGACAGTATGGATTGGAGGGACAGGACAGGACAGTATGGATTGGAGGGACAGGACAGTATGGATTGGAGGGACAGGATAGGACAGTATGGATTGGAGGGACAGGACAGTATGGATTGGAGGGACAGGGCAGTATGGATTGGAGAGACAGGGCAGTATGGATTGGGGGGACAGGACAGGACAGTATGGATTGGAGGGACAGGACAGTATGGATTGGAGGGACAGGACAGTATGGATTGGAGGGACAGGACAGGACAGTATGGATTGGAGGGACAGGACAGGGCAGTATGGATTGGAGGGACAGGACAGTATGGATTGGAAGGACAGGACAGTATGGATTGGAGGGACAGGACAGTATGGATTGGAAGGACAGGACAGTTTGGATTGGAGGGACAGGACAGTATGGATTGGAGGGACAGGACAGGACAGTATGGATTGGAGGGACGGGGCAGGACAGTATGGATTGGAGGGACAGGGCAGGACAGTATGGATTGGAGGGACAGGACAGTATGGATTGGAAGGACAGGACAGTATGGATTGGAGGGACAGGACAGGACAGTATGGATTGGAGGGACAGGACAGGACAGGACAGTATGGATTGGAGGGACAGGACAGTATGGATTGGAGGGACAGGACAGTATGAACTGGAGGGACAGGACAGGACAGTATGGATTGGAGTGACAGGACAGGACAGTATGGATTGGAAGGACAGGACAGGACAGTATGGATTGGAGGGACAGGACAGGACAGGACAGTATGGATTGGAGGGTCAGGACAGGACAGTATGGATTGGAGGGACAGGACAGTATGGATTGGAGGGACAGGACAGGGCAGTATGGACTGGAGGGACAGGACAGGACAGTATGGATTGGAGTGACAGGACAGTATGGATTGAAAGGACAGGACAGTATGGATTGGAGGGTCAGGACAGGACAGTATGGATTGGAGGGACAGGACAGGACAGTATGGATTGGAGGGATAGGACAGTATTGATTGGAGGGATAGGACAGTATGGATTGGAGGGATAGGACAGTATTGAGTGGAGGGACAGGACAGTATGGATTGGAGGGACAGGACAGGGCAGTATGGATTGGAAGGACAGGACAGGACAGTATGGATTGGAGGGACAGGACAGTATGGATTGGAGGGATAGGACAGTATGGATTGGAGGGACAGGACAGGACAGTATGGATTTGAGGGACAGGACAGTATGCATGGATTGGAGGGACAGGACAGTATGGATTTGAGGGACAGGGCAGTATGGATTGGAGGGATAGGACAGTATTGATTGGAGGGACAGGACAGTATGGATTGGAGGGATAGGACAGTATGGATTGGAGGGACTGGGCAGTATGGATTGGAGGGACAGGGCAGTATGGATTGGAGGGATAGGACAGTATTGATTGGAGGAACAGGACAGTATTGATTGGAGGGACAGGACAGGGCAGTATGGATTGGAGGGACAGGACAGGACAGTATGGATTGGAGGGACAGGACAGTATGGAATGGAGGGACAGGACAGTATGGAATGGAGGGACAGGACAGTATGGATTGGAGGGACAGGACAGTATGGATTGGAGGGATAGGACAGTATTGATTGGAGGGACAGGACGGTGTGGATTGGAGGGACAGGGCAGTATGGATTGGAGGGACAGGGCAGTATGGATTGGAGGGACAGGACAGTATTGATTGGAGGGACAGGACGGTGTGGACATGATGGTTTGGAACACACCTCTGTGTTCTGCTGTCCAGCTCTGTACTGTGTGCTCTCTGGACCTGTTCAGGACAGGGGACAAAATCCTGGGTGGACTTCATCAGTGTCCAGGGGTTGGTGAGTGGGGGAAGCTTAGAGAAAGCTTTGTCGGGACGGAGAAAGCGAAACGGAAGGCCAGGGGGAAAGAGATGGTTGGCGAGAACCCAGAGACAGATGAAGACAAACATAGAAACAATCATATCAATCCTAACAGATGAAGATAAACGTAGAAATAACCCTACCAATCATAACTCGTTTCCCCCCCCCCCCCCCCCCCCACGGAAAGGGTTGTAGTGATAAGGCAGTTGACAAATTTGGTCAAAGCTTGGTGTGTTTGGGTGGTGGGTGGTGCAGGATGGGGATGGGATTGTAAAGAGCGAAGAGGGGGGGGGGTGGGCAGGGAAGTGGAGAAGGAGATAGATGAAGAGAGAGGGTGAGTGAGAGAGAGAGAGAGAGAGAGAGAGAGAGAGAGAGAGAAAGTCTCAACAGTAAATAGATTCTTCATTTTAGTAAAGTTTTGAACGTGCAATCAAAAACTGTCCACTCCATTTTATATGCGACTATTTTTTTTTTCTTTCCTTCTGTTTTTCCTCTATATTTGTATCTACTTTCTTGATTCATATATTTATTTATTTCGTTTTGCATGTATAATAATAATAATAATAATAATTAGTAGTAGTAGTAGTAGTAGTAGTAGTATCATCATCATTATTATTATCATCATCATCATCATCATCATCAACATCATCATTATTATTATTATTGTTGTTGTTGCTGTTTATGTTGTTGTTATTATTGTTGTCGTTGTTGTTGTTGTTGTTAACATCGGTATTGATGACATCATTATGATAATGATGAATGTCATTATTCTATTGATTCATTCACAATGCGCATATTTTCTGACAAATGCAGCTTTCAGCGAGAACAGCTATGGAGTGAAGTTTCCTGAACAGATCTTAGAAACGTTCATCGACACAGACCTTACTTTAAACCCCTTCACTGCCCTGCACGTATGTCACTGATGACATCATCAGGATAAGGGGAAATAACTCTGGAAGGCTGTTTATCTAGAGTGGTATATCTCCAGACCATTTTTTTCAGTTTTAGACTTATCGTTTTGGATATTGTTTTCTGACTTGAAACACCACTTTCTACTGTTTTCCCATGGCAGTGAAGTGGTATAAACCGTGGCTTGAGAAAATAAACACAACATCCTGCTAATACAATTACACGAAATCTGCAAAGAATAATTTCCTGTGTATAATTTTGTTTTCAGTGGATGCAAATATAATCGTGTTTGGCGTCACAGACTTTCGGGAATGTCAATGTTTTCTTCGTGAAAATTTGCTTCATGTATGCATGACGACAGTTTATTCTGTTCTCTCTTAAAACAGTCCCTGGTTTTGCGATAGAATGTTAATGATTTTTTAACACACACACACACACACACACACACACACACACACACACACACATCACATACAGAGAGATAGATAGATAGAGAGAGAGAGAGAGAGAGAGAAAATGTGCTTGTGTGTTTTTTGTTTGTTTTTGTTTTGTGTGTGTGTGTGTGTGTGTGTGTGTGTGTGTGTGTGTGTGTGTGTGTGTGTGTGTCTGTGTGTCTGTGTGTGTGTGTGTCTGTGGTGTGTGTGTGTGTGTGTGCTTGTGTATTTGTGTGTGTGTGTGTGTGTGTGTGTGTGTGTGTGTGTGTGTGTGTGTGTGTGTGTGTGTTCGCGCACGTATGATTGCTTGTGTGTATGCGCGTGTATTTCATATTGAAGATGCGGAAAGTGTAGAGGAGAAGAAAGAGAGAATGAAGAATACTGTGATCCTTTGTCCCGTGTGGGGAGTATCAGATAACAACAGTGGTTCTTTACACCAAAGCTGACAGTAGGCAGCATTTAAAACATATCAGCATCAGCTGTTAGAACCGACACAAAGAACACAAACAGTGACAGTTGCTTTTGGTGTCAATCCTATTTTAAGCTACGTTGCACATCTCTGTAAAATTACTGACGGTTAACTGAATTTTCTGCCTGCATAGTACTAGTAGGCTACAGATTGACAGAACGCCTTTTCCAACAAATAATCGTTGACCAGATACCCCCCCCCCCCCTTCCTTTGAAATCGTGTGTTCATATGTTTTGAATCTTTTTTCAGCAATTCAGTCAAAGCCATGAGTTCTGCGTCCTAACCGTGAAGCACGTGAATCACGTCAATATCCCTTGTGTCATTCATCACAGCCTATTTTATCTCTCTGCAATGCGGTCGTCCCATTCCCTGATGTTAACATTCGTTTTACTTTCAGCATCAAAAGTCTGAGTATGATTGTTCGCTTGCGTAGTACAAATAAAATGACTAAAGATATCCATTTCCAGCGACAGATAGCGCTCAAGGATAGTACACACCCAAAAGCATACAGAGATCTACAGCAAAATCATTAACTTCTAAAACACCCGGCAAACTTATCACATAAACAACAGAACACCCACTACATATGTATATGTGTGTCCGTGTCTTTTTCAATTTTCCAATCAAAATACAGAAATAAAATCATAACTGTTCCGTGAATCTCAGAGATTTTCTCTTCTTCAATTGGCATGCACAGTCATGTTCTTCAACTGACATGCACAGTCATGTTCTTCAACTGACATGCACAGTCATGTTCTTCAAAGTCCAGCAGATCACAAAGCGGGCGGTGGCTATCAAACTGACTTTTATCAGTGAAATCATAAAATGTGTCAGTGCATGCAATAACACAGCTTGAACGTCAGCAAACAATTCAACACTGCAATGAGAATATCATTGGGAGACTGTATGAAACTGTATACAGAGACTACTATATGGTGTGAATCCCTTAGGGATACTCAGACTTCCATCACACAGTCCCTGCCCTCTGAAGATGACTATAGAAAGTTCAGTAGTCTGGGGAATAGTTTAGTATTTCAGTTCTTACAAAACGTATTGCGACCTAACGCCCCGAAAAGCGAACATCAGTACAAAGAGGGAGAGAGAAAGACAGAAAGATTATATAAGACAACAACAACAACAACTAAAAACAATGAAAGAAAGAATCACGGTGACGGCGCCTGGTGGGTAAAGGGTGGAGATTTTTCCGATCTCCCAGGTCAACATATGTGCAGACCTGCCAGTGCCTGAACCCCCTTCGTGTGTATATGCAAGCAGAAGATCAAATACGCACGTTAAAGATCCTGTAATCCATGTCAGCGTTCGGTGGGTTATGGAAACAAGAACATACCCAGCATGCACACCCCCGAAAAACGGAGTATGGCTGCCTACATGGCGGGGTAAAAACGGTCATACACGTAAAAGCCCACTCGTGTGCATACGATTGAACGTGGGAGTTGCAGCCCACGAACGCAGAAGAAGAAGAAAGAAATAATGAGCTGTGCAGCACTACAGACAGCAACAACCAACTGACCATCATGTTCGTGTGGTGGGGACCGGAAACTGGAAAAGAATGGAAAAAAAAAATCCAAACAACAAATACAATGACAACATGACAAGGAAAGTGTATGGGGCTGCACAAGGGGAAAGAATAATGATCTCTTCTCACCCAAGACCAAGGCAGATCACAATGACCGCACCCTTTTGACTCTGACATACCATCCTCACAACATGGAAGTAAAAAAAAAAATTCTCTTAAGGACTTTCCTATCCTACAGTCTGACCCCAAAGTTGGCAAGACATTCAAGAACCCTCCTCTGATGGCCTTCAAACGAGACCGTAACCTGGGCGATCATCTGGTTACGTCGTCATTCCAACCCACAGCCCCCCCCCCCTCCCCCAGAACCTCCGCTCCCTGGGCAACAGCTGCTGTGACAGACCTAAGTGCAAATGCTGTCTCTTCCTCAACACTACCACACTCACCTTTAAGGGGTCCTCAGGACGCCAGTTCACCATGAGCACTTTCACCTGCCAAACCAGTGATCTGGTGTGTGTGATCCACTGCAGCCTGTGCAGTCGTATCTACGTAGGCGAGACATACCGCACACTGGAAGAACGCAGCAAAGAGCACAGGGACAGCATCCTCCAGAAAAAGCAAACCCCTGTGGCTATACACTTCAACACTGATCCCCACAGCATGACCCACTTCTCCATATCAGTGGTCTGGCGCAACAGCACTGGTGACTCCTTCAAGAGAAAGAACATGGAGAAACAGATTATCCACCATCTCGGTACTACAGCACCATATGGCCTCAACATCAAGGACTAAACCAAATCACAGCTTCCCTCGTCCCCACCCTGCCCACTTCCCCCTTTCCTCCCTCCCCCTCTTTTTCCTCTTCCCCCGGCCCCCTTTCCTCTCACTGTCTAGATTCTCTCTCACTTCCTTCACCCATCCACCTTTTCCAACCAGCAGTGAGTGAACTGTTCTCAAGACAAGAGAATTTTATTCAACAGCCAGAAAACTGCACTTGTGACTGCTGCTATCTTCAGTTGCTTTGAAGACTCTACGAAACGAAGTACACAACTTCTCTCCCAAGTGGGTTCATAATTTTTTCCTCTTGTTTTTTTGTATCCTGTTTTGAAAGAACCCAGGCAGTCAAACCTTTTTTTCTTTTTTTTTATACCTGATCACTTCTCTTCTCCCTCCCACTCCCTCCCACCCCCACACCAATCCCCACCCTGCACCTCCCCTGCCTCTGCTCTTTGCGTGCATCTTGGATTCAACAAATTTATCATGCTGGCAACATGCATGCCCCGCATTGCCATGTCCGGTCTGTATTGTCACGTGCATACATTATTCATGCACGACAAAAACGTGAATCATTGCATTAGCCATTTTTTGCCACAATTTGCTCAGAGTGGGGTGTGTGTGGAGGAAGGGGGGGGGGCTGGGTGGGGAGGAGGGAGGGGGGTGGACAAGATGTCCAAGCTCCAGGCAGTTGTTTCTGACAAAGTCTGTTCATCCCCAAAAGACGTGACTGGAATGGCGGACACACAGCTCATCGTCTGTCTGTTGGATCACTGCCTTGTTTTATTTCTGACGGCTGTGATAGCCTGGTGGTCAGTTATTTCCCTTAACTGATGCAGACAGACAGACAGACAGACAGACAGAGAGAGAGATTTGTTCGTCTTCAACATTCAGTCTCTATCTCTCTCCATAGTACACACACACACACACTCACACACACACACACACACACACACACACACAGACACACACACACACACACACACACATATATATATATATATATATATCGATATCTGTGTATCACCAAAGAGTGGAGATGATTAGAGCACCAAGCACAATTTGGCCAACCAGGGAATCGGAATACGCCCACTCGAGGCGCTCGCGTCGAACATTATCGGTCACGTGATTAACTTTGTTAGTAGCCGGCACCATCGGTAGAGGCTTAATTAATTTCTGAAGATCCAGAGGACCGGTGTAACCGCAACAAGAGGTCCCCCTCTTGTATCAGCACCTGAGATAAATCTGATAGAATGGATAAAACAACAACAACAACAAACAAACAAACATTTTACTTGCACTAATAACTGTGTACCGTAACTGCAGGTTCTGATGAAACAATCGTACAGATTTGAAAGCTTCTTTTGAAACACTGACTTTGGGGGGTAAACTTCTGCAATACTTTGATTAGGTATTGTTCCTGATCATTGGAGTGAATCGGTTTCTGTCCCACTCTGTTGGCAAGGTGACATATAACCTTCTGATAGTATTATCAAAGTGTTTTAGTACAATCATGAATCGCAGGCTTACGGATACATACAACATAACAGGTGAACTTCAAGCTGGCTTTCAGCGAGAATACACAACAATTGATCATATGTTTACTCTTTTGGGTCTTAGTTTGATTCTATCGATAAAATTTTATTATGGCCTACTGACAAAACATGTGAAAGCAGGAAAGCTCTCAATGCGTATTAAATGCATGTGCAATGCAGTTTAAACGAGAATGGATGTGGTGAAAAATTTACAGATTATATAATTTGTACAAGGGTAATGAAACAGGGTGATGCATGTATCCCTATTTTGTTATATTCATTCATACATAAGTAGCATA
>NC_134907.1:6168509-6231009 GCF_041734735.1 Babylonia areolata
AGATGGACAGATAGTCCGTATCTGTTGGAACATAAGGTGTCAGATGGACAGATAGTCCGAATCTGTTAGAACATAAGGTGTTCAGATGGAAGTCTTGATGCAGTTTTTTTTCCAACCTACAATCATTTACGTTCTTATATTTAAGTATTTACCAGCCTAAGTAATCTCACAGAAATAACCAAGATTAAGCAAAACAAACAAGACGCAAAACGCACAAAGAGAGAGACAGAGAGCGAAAGAAAGTGAGTGAAGAGAGAGAGGAAGGGAGAGAGGGAGGGAGAGAGAGAGAGGGAGAGAGAGGGTGAGAGAGAGGAGGTTCTTGTGGAACTGCTTGAAGACGTAAAATATGAATATCTTTCAATGACTGGTTTGACACATGTTAGCCACCATCAAAGACAAACCCCGCTTCATCACACAAAATGAGCTGACTGAACATTTCTCCTTGAGGACAGCTGGATTTGTAATTTCCGCTTTTTGTTGACGATATTGAAAATCTTATTCAATCTCAACTGCTGTCTACGCATATGTTTAGTAACACACACACACACATACACACACACACACACACACACACAAACACACACACACACACACACACACACACAAAAACACACACACACACACACACACACACACACACACACGCATACGCACAGAGAGAGAGAGAGAGAGAGAGAGAGAGAGAGAGAGAGAGAGAGAGAGACCTCTTTCTCTCTCTCATACACACAAACACGCGAACACACACAAAAATACACACACACGCACAACACACACACACACACACACACACACACACACACACACACACACACACATACACAAACAAACAAACAAACAGACAAATAAACACACCAGCCCTGCTACCGCAACTGGAAGTTACTGAAAAACAAAAGATGAATGAGCAGTGAAAAACATGTCGTCTTTCGGTAAAGTAGAGGACCTCTCATGAGTGATGAGTTTGGCGATAGCTTTCCTGCTTTCGCAGCAGTCAGGCAAAGGGGTTTGCCCTCAGACCAGCACAGTGATTGATCGTGCTCATACGTGTCGGTTTTCGGGGAGAAATGCCATGTGATTTTCTGACAACCACTCGCTTCTGAAATATAGGTATGCATGTGATGACATTGAAGATCGATACCACAAGGTTCTTTCATGTTCTACCCACTTTCCTTCCGTCCGTCCGTCTGTCTGTCTGTCTGTCTGCCTCTCTCCCATAGAAAAAACAACAACAACTTAACATAAAAAAGAGTGGGGTTTTTTTTCCATTCCAACATGCACTTCTGAGAGCTTCGTGAGATTTTTTTTTTTCAATTTCTCATACATCTCGAACGGTTCTGTTAAGACCGAAACTCGAGGCTGGACAGGACACACACGCACATATCGTATGCGAAAACACACACAGAGACACAGACACAGACACAGACACAGACACACACACACACACACACACACACACACACACGCGCGCGCACACACACACAGACACAGACACAGACACACACACACACACACACACACACTCACAAATACGCATATATCGTATGCGAAAACACACACACAGACACATACACAGACACACACACACACACACACACACACACACACACACACACAATTCTGTCTTTACAGACAATGCAGCAGTTGCTACTGACTCAGCCGAACACCTTCAGTGGTTCGAATCGTTTCATTGAGGCGTGTCGTGACTCAGAATCTCTGATTATGACATTGTCCACGACTTTGTGTGCCTGGCTTCAACGATTTCACATTCCCTCTCTCTCAACACCGAGCAAAACAAGCGTATTGGGAAGGCTGCTTCTACAGTGTCCAGGTTAGCGAAGAGAGTTTGGAACAGCAGCAAGCTGGCAGAACACACCGAGCAACCAGTTGCATTGCTCGGACAGAGGAGCCTAGTATGGTCGTAACCCGCTACTAACTAGTTGTGTGTAGTATGGAACTGACCAATGACGTAGTTTGCATTTGTATTTGTATTTCTTTTTATCACAACAGATTTCTCTGTGTGAAGTTCGGGCTGCTCTCCCCAGGGAGAGCGCGTCGCTATACTACAGTGCCACCCTTTTTTTTTTTTTGTATTTTTTCCTGCGTGCAGTTTTTATTTGTTTTTCCTATCGAAGTGGATTTTTCGACAGAATTTTGCCAGGAACAACCCTTTTGTTGCCGTGGGTTTTTTTTACGTGCACTAAGTGCATGCTGCACACGGGACCTCGGTTTATCGTCTCATCCAAATGACTAGCGTCCAGACCACCACTCAAGGTCTAGTGGAGGGGGAGAAAATATCGTGATTCGAACCAGCGCGCTCAGATTCTCTCGCTTCCTAGGCGGACGCGTTACCTCTAGGCCATCACTCCACGGTTCGGTGAACGTAGGCATTTAGTCACGTGTAACTGTCAAAAAGTTAGAACCAAGCAATGCAACTGGCTCCAGGCTGGCTCTACAAAGTGGGCGTCGTGAGCACCTTCCTGTACGGCAGTGAAACCTGGACGCTGCCTGCCAGACACGGCAGACGGCCCAACGCCGTCCTCATGGGCTGCCTGGGGGTCCTGAACTTCTCCTGGCAGGACAAAGTCTCCAGCAACACTGTCCTCGACAGGGCTTGGATCCCCAGCGTCTACACCCTCCTGAAGCAGAGAACTCACGCCCGAGGAACTCCTGTGAGGAGAGGTGGCCCAGGCAGATCCCAACTCCGCTGCAAAGATGCCCGAAAGAGATACGAAGACTCCAGGCATCAGCCCAGACACGTGGGAAGCTGTAGCCTCGGGACGATCATCCCGGAGAGAGACAGTGCAGAAAGCCTCTCAGATTTGAACAGACAGACACTTACCCAGTCAGAAGTAAAAAAGCAAAGAAGGAAGCCCTGACCAGCATCAGACTTCGTCTGCGCAAAGTTTGGAACAGACTGTCATACTCCAATAGGCCTATACAGATAGATAAATAAATAAACTTATTATATAAAAAAAAAACACAAAAAAAACAACCAACCAACCAAAAACAAAACAAAACAAACACCCACATACACTACAAACAATGTTACTTCTTCTCGCAGAAGCTTAGTCTGAGGCTGATATTAGCATTGCTAAGAAAAAGCGAGGGATAAAGAAACGAGGGATAAAAAAAAGCGAGGGATAAAGGAGCGAGGGATAAGGAGCAAGGGATAAAGGAGCGAGGGATAATGGAGCGAGGGATAAGGAGCGAGGGATAATGGAGCGAGGGATAATGGAGCGAGGGATAAAGGAGCGAGGGATAATGGAGCGAGGGATAAAGGAGCGAGGGATAAAGAAGCGAGGGATAAAGAAACGAGGGATAAAGAAGCGAGAGATAAAGGAGCAAGGGATAAAGAAACGAGGGATAAAGAAACGAGGGATAAAAAAGCGAGGGATAAAGGAGCGAGGGATAAAGAAACGAGGGATAAAAAAGCGAGGGATAAAGGAGCGAGGGATAAAGGAGCAAGGGATAATGGAGCGAGGGATAAAGGAGCGAGGGATAAAAAAGCGAGTAATAAAGTACCGAGGGATAAAGAAACGAGGGATAAAAAAGCGAGGGATAAAGAACGAGGGATAAAAAAACGAGGGATAAAAAAATGAGGGATAAAGGAGCGAGGGATAAAAAAGCGAGGGATGAAGGAGCGAGGGATAAAGAAACGAGGGATAAAAAAGCGAGGGATAAAGGAGCGAGGGATAAAGAAACGAGGGATAAAAAAGCGAGGGATAAAGGAGCGAGGGATAAAGGAGCAAGGGATAATGGAGCGAGGGATAAAGGAGCGAGGGATAAAAAAGCGAGTAATAAAGTACCGAGGGATAAAGAAACGAGGGATAAAAAAGCGAGGGATAAAGGAGTGAGGGATAAAAAAACGAGGGATAAAAAAAAATGAGGGATAAAGGAGCGAGGGATAAAAAAGCGAGGGATGAAGGAGCGAGGGATAAAGAAACGAGGGATAAAAAAGCGAGGGATAATGGAGCGAGGGATAAAGGAGCGAGGGATAAAGAAACGAAGGATAAAGAAACGAGGGATAAAGGAACGAGGGATAAAGGAGCGAGGGATAAAGGAGCGAGGGATAATGGAGCGTGGGATAAAGGAACGAGGGATAAAGAAGCGAGGGATAAAGAAACGAGGGATAAAGAAGCTAGAGATAAAGAAACGAGGGATAAAGAAACGAGGGATAAAGGAGCGAGGGATAAAGAAACGAGGGATAAAGGAGCGAGGGATAAAGAAACGAGGGATAAAGGAGCGAGGGATAAAGAAACGAGGGATAAAGCAGCGAGGGGTAAAGAGGCGAGGGATCGCGAGACAGCGTGTGCTGACAGGCCCTGCCAGCCAGTGGGGAGAGAGCCAGAGGTGTCCTGACAGATGATTCACCGGATCACGTCTTGTGTTGTGATTTCATCTGCCCTCCATCACCCCACCCAGTGCTCCGTGATGACTTGTGGCTGAGAACTGTGCCCACGGTACCCTGACATCGGGCCACGCAGGACCTGAACACTGCTTTGTTTGACTGCCAGACACTTGGAGAGAGACAGACAGACATACAGAGAGGGAGAGAGAGATAGACAGAGACAGACAGAGAGAAAGAGAGAGACAGAGAGAGGGGGAGAGAGACAGATAGAGACAGAGAGAGAGATAGAGGGAGGGAGAGAGACAGACAGACAGAGAGAGAGATAGAGACAGAGAGAGAAAGAGAGAGACAGAGAGAGGGGGAGAGAGACAGAGAGAGACAGAGAGAGAGATAGAGGGAGGGAGAGAGACAGACAGACAGACAGAGAGAGGGAGACACAGGGAGAGAGAGAGGGATACAGAGAGAGAGAAAGAGAAAGAGAGAGAAAGAAAGAGGGAGACAGAGAGAGACAGAGAGAGGGAGACAGAGAGAGAAAGAGGGAGACAGAGAGAGAGAGATAGACAGACAGAGACAGAGAGGGAGAGGGTGAGAGAGAGAGATGTGGAAGGGGGATATGGGGAGAGTGGGAGAGGGAAATAGGGAATGGGGAGGGGGGAGGAAGGAAGAGGGAGAGATGTGATCTAAAAGATATGTTCCCCATCTATATCTCTCTGTCTCTCTCTCTCTCCTTCTGCACACATGTTTCTTCTCTCTTTTTCTGTTTTTCTTGCTGTACTTTTTAAATATCCAAACACACACAAAGGCCCAAACCTCAAACTGGGCCAACAACTCACTGCGTTCAGAGTCATCTCAAAGTCCAACACGAAAGCTACTTACTTTTTCTTGTCACCGATCTCAGGGAAAGTACCCCCACACATGCAAGCAAGACCATCTCCCAAATCTGGGACTTTTGCGTCGTGAAGGAAGGTTTGGGAGGTGGGTGTTGACAAATCCATATACGCTACACCACATCTGCAAAAGCAGATGCCTGACCAGCAGCGTGCCCCAGTTTAACCCCAACCCCTTCTTCCACCGGAACATTTGCATTTCGCAAAATCCGCATTTTGAAACTCACCTGCCATGGCACTTACGAGGCACGATGCCAGCAATATTCACGGAGTGTGTTCATGGGGAATCACGCCGGTTCTGTCAGAAAGACAGGTCACGTTCAAAGAGTTGGGTTTCAGGGAGAGGTACGTTCACAGAATACCTGCCTGTGTGACACCCCAGAATGACCCCCCCACCCCCCCCTTGAAATGAAACCCATGGAGTTTTTCTGGGATCGAAATGACCCCAGCATGGATTCCGCCTTGGATGACTCAACACTTGTCCCGGGATGACTCCCCTTCCTTAGTTTAAAACAAAGTCAAATCAACCAGAAAGCACGACTCAGTTTTCTGCTGGGGAAAAGAAAACAGGGTGGGGTGATCTGGGGCAGGCACAAACACACTCTAGTCTTTGTCCCGAAAGCCATCCCCAGTGAGTTAGTCTGCCTTGGTATCTTTTTCTGACGTCATTCTGGTGCACTACCAGGTTAACTCAACATAAACGCGAGTGGGGTAGATTCAGGACCTGCACCCAAAAACTCCAGAAGGAGTCATTTTGGAGCATTAAGGCCGGCCCCGAAATCACTCCCGTGGAGTCTTTCAGGGACGTGAGATGGAGTCATTCTATTTCTATCCCAGATAACTCCCTTTTGCAAAAAGAGTTTTTATTTCGTGCAATGGATCTGTTGTATGGAAGAGGGTATGATTTTGAAGGTTATCAGCTCTGAAAGACTCGATGAATATTTTTGGCATGGAATTCACTCTTTCATGAAGTATTTGATATATTCAGTTTCAGTTTCAGTTGCTCAAGTAGGCGTCACTGCGTTCGGACAAATCCATATACGCTACACCATATCTGACAAGCAGATGCCTGACCAGCAGCGTAACCCAATGCGCTTATTCAGGCCTTGAGGAAAAAAAAGAACAAAAAAGAGATAAATACATTTAAAAAAAAACCCCACCTACTACTACTAATAATAATAATATGTATAAGGCGCAAAAACTTGATGAAGTCAACTATAAGCGTACAAAAATTTTAAAAAAAAAAAAACAAAAACAAAAAAACCAATAAATAAAATAAATAAATAAATAAATAATATGTAATTAAAATAATAATAATAATAATAATAATAATAATAATAATAATAATAATAATAATAATGATAATAATAAGAAGAAGAAGAAGAAGAAGAAGAAGAAGAAGAAGAAGAAGAAGAAGAAAGAAAGAAAGAAAGAAATGAATAAAATGAAAAAATAAAAAAGACAACAATGATGATAAATTAGCAAATAAATGTATAAAAATTTTTTTTTTTTTTTTTTTTTAAGCAGGAAGAAGGGGGTTTGGGGGTCACCTCAGTGCATGACATTCAGTCCGTCTCCAGAAACATGTGTCGACAGGTACTGAGGGAGATGGTGGGAAAGGGAGTACCATGGGGTTAGTATCAGAGCGCCTCAATCAACATCTTTAACTTGTTAGCTTTCCCCCTTCAAAAGCACGTTACTCAACAGGTGTGGGGGTGGGGATGGGGCAGGGTTAGGAGAGAGGGGACAACAGGGAAGTCTGGGTCAGACCCAGAAAGACTCCACGAACAACTGTAGTATGACACTGATGAACGTGCTGTTTGAAGAGGAAAGGGTGGGGGCTCGGGGCGAGGAGGGAAGCGAGGAGGGAGCGAGGGACGTGCTGGTAGGTGCTAGGATGGAGGCAGGAACAATAAGCCATGAGGCGAGTCTTTCTGGGTCAGTCCTAAAATGACTCCATCTATGTGTTTAGCTTGTACGCTTTCTTCAGGAAAAAGACCGATTTCAGGACAGGTGTTGAGATGGGTTCGTGGGAAGAAGCGATGAGACGAGGGGAGTCTTTTTGGGTCAGTCGAAGGGAACCTTTTTGGGTCAGACGAAGGGAACCTTTTTGGGTCAGACGAAGGGAACCTTTTTGGGTCAGACGAGGGGAGTCTTTTGGGGTCAGACGAAGGGAACCTTTTTGGGTCAGACGAGGGGAACCTTTTTGGGTCAGTCGAAGGAAACCTTTTGGGGTCAAACAAAAGGAACCTTTTTGGGTCAGACGAGGGGAGTCTTTTGGGGTCAGTCGAAGGAAACCTTTTTGGGGTCAGACAAAGGAAACCTTTTTGGTTCAGTCGAAGGAAACCTTTTTGGGTCAGACAAAGGAAACCTTTTTGGGTCAGACGAGGGGAGTCTTTTGGGGTCAGACGAAAGGAAACTTTTTGGGTCAGACGAGGGGAACCTATTTGGGTCAGTTCATTCATATACTTAGCCAGATTGCTTTATTTGAAAATAAATGTTATTTCAGGGTAGGTGTTGAGATGTCAGGGGGCAGGAGTGATGGCAAAGGGAGTTCTTTTGGGTCAGCCCCAAAATGACTCCATCAATATGTTTATCCAGATTGATTGATTGGAAATATGTTGTCATTTCAGGGCAGGAGTGATGGCGCTTGTTAGGAATCCTTCTGGGTCAGTCCATAATGACTGCATCAGTATGTTTAGCCACTTTGCTGATTATCAAGAAAGTCCTGTTACTGCCGGACATGTGCTGGGGAATGGGAGTCAGGGGCTGGGACTTTGGGAATGTTATTTTGGGTGATCTCTAGAACGAATCCTTCAGCATTTGAACATTAAAGAAATCAAGACAATAAGACAACATAGCAAATCTGGGGATGATCGAAAATGACTTCCCTTGAAGCTCTTTCCTTCTCATTCCCAATCCTCAAACCCTGTCTTGCAATGATCGGAATTTACTGAACATAAACAAATCAAAGCTAAAGTAGTTGTTCCAGGGATGCCTCAGTAAAACTCCCCAAAAGCTCCAGCATTTCCTCTCTGAGTCCCCAACCCGTATCGTGCAGAAACGTGAAACAAGCAAATCAGAACTAAAAATTAATTGTTGACGGAATCTTTCGCGTCAGATCCCAGCATATTCCCTTAAAGTTCTACCTCTCTTGATAAAGCACGTGTTTCTGGAATGAAGTGAAGTGAATGTGATTTGGTGCTACAACTAGTGAATATGATACAAAAAGTACTGATGGAGTTGTTCTAGGATGAAGGAAAATAACTCCGCTTGAAGCTTCTTTCTTCGAACTCTCAATCTCCAGCCCCTACCCTGCCCTGCAGTAAGAAGAGGTTTTTGAGGGAAAACAGAAAGAAGGAAGTTTAAGACTGAAAAGACTGATGGAGTCATTCAGGGTCTGACCCAGGAAGATTCCCCCAGGACCTCAACTCCTCTGTCCGCTCAGCCCTTGTCTTGATGTCTCACGCACATCGCAAATAGTGAACTTAATGCTAAAATGCTGAATGATTTGGTGCTTAGACTGGTGAATATATCAATGAAGTACTGATGGAGTCGTTCTGTGCACGACCAGAAATAACTCCCCTTGCAG
The DNA here is from genome assembly GCF_041734735.1 of Babylonia areolata. Taxonomy (NCBI): domain Eukaryota; kingdom Metazoa; phylum Mollusca; class Gastropoda; order Neogastropoda; family Buccinidae; genus Babylonia; species Babylonia areolata. The sequence continues at coordinate 6,177,334 of NC_134907.1, forward strand.
CCCCTTCTTCCCCGACACAGACCTTGACCCCTTCTTTCCTGCACCACAGACCTTGACCCCTTCTTTCCCGCGCCACAGTCCTTGACCCCTTCTTTCCCGCCACAGTCCTTGACCCCTTCTTTCCCGCGCCACAGTCCTTGACCCCTTCTTTCCCGCGCCACAGTCCTTGACCCCTTCTTTCCCACCACAGTCCTTGACCCCTTCTTTCCCGCTACAGTCCTTGACCTCTTCTTTCCCGCCACAGTCCTTGACCCCTTCTTTCCCGCCACAGTCCTTGACCTCTTCTTTCCCGTCACAGTCCTTGACCCCTGCCTGCCCTGCAGTAACGGATGTATGATGAGAAGAAAATCAAGACTGAAAACACCGATAGAGTCGTCCTGCTGCTGACCCCAGAAGACTCCCCCCAAACCTGAAATAGGAAACCCTTGCATGCGCTCATCCACCCATCTTCAATTAACACGTTTTACATTTTGCTGGTATGTACATATGTATGTTTGGATGTATGTTTAAATTTAGGCATGCAGTGTGTGTGTGTGTGTGTGTGTGTGTGCGCGCGCGTTTGTGCGTGCGTGTGTCTGTGTGCGTGTGTGTGTGCGCGCGCGCGTGTGTGTGTGTGTGTGCGTGCATGTGTTTGTGTGCGTGCGTGTGTGTGTGTGTGTTTGAATGTATGTTTAAATGTATGCATGCAGTGTGTGTGTGTGTGTGTGTGTGTGTGTGAAGTTTGCTAGTCAAATTTTAGTGTATATGTAAGATTGATGTCATGTGTTATGTAAAAAAAAAAGTGTTTTGTAAAGCACCTTGAGCAGATTTCTGGATAGTGTGCTTTTCAAGTATCCATTGTTATTATTTCTATTGTTGTTGTTGTTGTGACGTTTTAGGAAGAAAACGATTTAACATGCTTAAAACATTGATGGAGTCGTTCTGAGAAAGACCCAAATCTACTCCCTCTGAGGCACCCTCTCCCCCTAACATTTATCGGAAAGAAAGATCTGGAATTAAGGTGAAAATCAGGGAGTCGTTTTCAGCTGAGCAGGAAAGACTCCCTCTCCAAAGTAACATTTCCCTGGTAACTGCCATGACACAACCCCCCTACCCATCTAAAAAAAAAATATAAATAAAAAAAAAGGGGGGGGGGGGGCGAGGGGGGGGCATTTTCCAACATGAAGACTTTCCACAGGAGACGGGGCTGGTGCTCAGCTGGGGGCAGGAGGTGGAGGAAAGCCATGACCTGTGCTGTGTTTCAAGGGAGTCACTGTCGTGTTGTGGTCATGTTCTCAAGGCCTGACTAAGCGCGTTGGGTTACGCTGCTGGTCAGGCATCTGCTTGGCAGATGTGGTGTAGCGTATATGGATATTCCGAACGCAGTGACGCCTCCTTGAGCTACTGAAACTGAAACGGTCATGTTCAACGCTACACAGGCATTTATATGACAGTCGTGTCCGACTATGACCATCAGAACAGCAGAGGAGGCAACTGCTGTTCCGAATATTTGGGATAGAATTTGATTATAGTGGAGAGTGTTTTGCCCAAGTTACATCCCCACTCTCTCGGCCAAGAGAGTTTTAGGACAGTCGGCGTTGGGATGGTTCCCAAAGGCCAACTAGCCCCACAAGACAGCAGCACTAAGAGCCAGTGCATTTTTGCCTCCTAGTTCGAGAGTCACAGGCATTACTCGCTAACAAAGCCCAAGTCTTCGTACACACCACATCGCATTAACAGATTGATATACAACAGACCAAAAAACAACAACAACGACGTCGAACGAAAAAAACGTACAAGTTTATGTCCATAATTATGCTCGCTCTCAGTGTCAAAGATATTGTAGTCATGCTGGAAAACTAATCGTGCATTCTGGATGATGTTTATTAACCATATTAAAAAAAAAAAAAAAAAGAAGAAAAAAAGAAAAAGTCTTCACATGTGCCGAGGAGAAAGTCACATGACAATGCATCCAAGATGGCGTGTGTCAAGGCACAGGAAAGTTGTGTTGTATTATATTTGCGCTTCATCTTTACATTGTTCTTCCTGCTTCTCCTTGATCTTTCTCCTTACCCCCATCCCCCTTTTACCTCCCCCCCCCCTCCCTTACACCCTTCTATTTCTTGCCTTTCTCCTCTCCCAGCTTTGTTCGTTCATTTGCTCCTTTTGTTGTTGTTTTTTTATTTTTTTTAATGAATTAATGAATTGATTATTAATCCATTCGCGCGCGCGCGCATGTGTGAGTGTGTGTGTGTGCGTGTAGATGCGGCAGCGTGTGCAGGTCTGTGCTGGCCTGTGTCCGTGAGTCTGTTTGTAGGTCTGTATGTCTGTGAACGGCTAATATGTATGCCGAGTTGTGATGATTTTGTGTATTAATTTTCACGTGGTATCTGACTTGCTACTCTCTCTCTTTTTTTTATTTTTTTTATTTTTTTAAAGAATCCACGTAATATCCCAGCGTCTCAACAAACGTGAATTTTAGGGCGCTGGGACAGTTCTTTCCCCTCTGCACGTCTGAGGACTTAGGAAGCGTGTGAGGCCGGCAGTCCGACAGCCCGTGAAGTGGCCTCTCCCTGCAACACGACACTCTGCACGTGACCCGTCTGTCCGCTACTGGCCCCCCGGGGCCCTTTCCAGGATGATCAGAAATCATAAAAATGGTTAAATTCATTACATCAGAAACGTCTGTCTTCCTATTTTCTACCCTTTGGGCAGAAATAATGATTTAACAGGAGAGGGGCAGAAGTGAGTGTGTGTGTGTGCATGTGTGTTGATGTGTGTGTGTGTATTGTATTGTATTACCCTTTTTTGTCACAACAGATTTCTCTGTGTGAAATTCGGGCTGCTCTCCCCAGGGAGAGCACGTCATTACACTGAGAACTCCACATATTTTTGACTCACTTGTGTAAACAAAGTGAGTCTGTGTTTTAACCACGTGTTCGGTTGTGTGTGTGTGTGTGTGTGAGGTAAACTTTAACATTGCCATTTTCTCTGGAAATACGTTGTCTGCCGACACCAAATTTGACTTAAACATAGTATGAAAAAAATTTTTACAGTCATACCAACAACAGGTTCTAAGTCTTCCGAATTCAGCCGTGTTTTTTTTTCTTCGAATCATTAACGGTTTATTTCGTCGAGTTTTGTTCCGAAATCCGAAAATTCTAAGAACCACTTCCCACTGAGTTAGGCCAACTAGTATGTAGGTTGTATTCGAACACATGACCTCGTTTTTCTTGTTCACAATTAAAAGGAAAGAAAAACAAATTCTGGACAGAACACATACAGTAATACTAACTACACCATCGACGTGTTTACTGCATACAAATAAAGTGGACACTGAATTAACTGGAATGAACATATAAGAAAAACTGAATCTATCGTTTCTTTCAGATCATTGTAGGACTCAACGGGTCCGTGCAGATTTAGAGATCTACCATGTGTTTCTTTGAGCATGAAGGGATAGCAAAATCTCCTTCACCGTCGAAATAAATTAATAATCGAGACATAATAAAACACACACAAAAAAACATTATTTAAACGGCGTTATTACGTCCACTATAATCACATCTATTTATCACAGGCAGAAGAAAACGTCAACCTTGCCTTAAGTATCAAATTTAGTCAAATGACGTCAGATGCACCACAGCAGTGGGGATTAGTCTGCTTGCTTCGGAACTGAACGTGCATGATTAGATCCCGCTCGCATACCTTTCCTTTTTCTTTTTCTCCCAACCTTTTGTAGCCGTGTTCCCGAGTGATATGTAAGGGGACGGAACAAAAGAACTAATGACTGAATTAAAGGATAGACAAGAATCTCCACGCACAGGCCAGGAACATATAGAGGCCAATCACAAAAGGGTTTTTCTATTGTTTTATTTTCAATAGTTATGAAAAAAAGAATAGAGAACAGGAGGACAGTGCAGCGATACGTAGCGAGATGTCAGCCTCTGAGACAACGCGCGCGCACACACACACACACACACTGCTCTAATCCCAAACATTTTCTAAATTCGGCACCATCAGCACATTCAAGACAAATTACAAGTCTAACGTATAGACTTCGTTTAAATGCCTTTCGTACAAAATTTTCTAAAAATATAAAATGTATATGCGGTAAGCAAATAACTGTAAGCCACATACTCATTCATTGCCCGAGCATAAGACAGTTACTTCCAAAAGATGTAGCTGATGACTTTTCTTCCGGTATTTCATTAGCCACTGAAAAGATTTTGAATGATTATTCATTGCTTAGAATGTTTTCAGAAATTTTAAACTCCAGTCCAGTTGGTATCCTCCTTTGATGTATTATATTTAATACTGATATTTATATTTACATTGTTGTAGGTTAATACTTGTTGATATGCATATACATATTCTCCTTCCCATGACAACTCATTCAATACACACCACAACCTCTTTAGACTTTTTCTTATAATATACATTTCCTCTGATACATAACATGAACTTTAAAAAAAAAAAAAAAATTACACTAATATTCACATGCATTCCCTTTCCTTTATACACTACTTTACTCCTTTCCGTCTAAAAACACTTATTGTGAATAGACGTTAAACTGAAGAAAACACTGCTCGCGACACAGCAAGAGAGAGAGAGAGAGAGAGAGAGCCGGGCCCAGCCCGTGACTCGCCAGGTGAAAGTGACCACTCATCACCTAGCCTGTCTCTTTATGCAAGTTAAAAGCGGACTGTAAAAACAATCGTGTGTGCTGAAAAGCAGATCGGCTCAAATCCGACAACTGTTTCTCACAAGGTGTTCAGTGATAGATTTCTAAATGATTCCTGAACCGATTTACGTCGGATAAGTCGCAAAAGAAAGAGCTCAACACCTACTTTCTAATGAGTATAAAATGAAGTGTTCATTATTTAAGATGAATTTATAACCTTAAGTCACCTGAAAAGGGTCAGTTTTAGCAAGCTCGTCGCGGAATATTACAAACTGTTAAATCAGTTTAACGTAAGCAAACATAAATGGAATAGATTTAAAGATGGAACTGCGACGATTCTGCCAGTATATAATACTTGTAGTTTACTGATCCGACAAAAGAGAGATTAATTAAATACCGTGGAGCAGAAACAGATTCCAGCTCAGTCAATGACGTAGGTGTGACACTGGTCAAGCAGTGTGTGGCGAGGACAAAATGACGTCAGCTTAGCGTCAGTTGAAATCTTTAGACTGACGAATGATTAAACTGGAATCAAGTATGCTTCTGACTTAAGGGTGTGTGTAAGCACAACAAATATAATATTACAGTGAACGATACAGAGACTTGATTTAATAGGTGTTTAGGGAATAGGTTGAGAATGAGCTTTGCGGTCAAACCGGGAAGCAACTCGTACAGAAGAGGCTGCGTGAGATGAACACCTGGTGGGAAAGTCCGAAGAGCTTCAGTCCGCTGCTGATGTTCACGACATGAAGACCTTCCATGATGGTCTCCGAGCTGTGTATGGGCCGAGAGTCACAGGATCAACCCCTGTCCGAGCCTTGGACCAGACCACCCTCCTGACAGACAAGAAAGACATCCTTGCCCGCTGGGCAGAGCACTTCAACACCCTCCTCAACAGGGACTCGTCCGTATCTGACGAGGTAACTGCAACCTTCCTGCAGCTACCAGCCAGTGACTCGCTAGCTGCCCCTCCCACCAAGGCCGAGACCCAGAAGGCTCTGAAGCTGACAACGTCAGGAAAAGCACCAGGAGCGGATGGAATCCAGGCTGAGGCGAGGTGCTGACAGACAAGCTGACCACCCTGTTTCAGTCTATCTGTGAGGGAGGGGAAGCCCCCAGGATTTCAAGGATGCTTCAACTGTCCACATTTACAAACGGAAGGGAGACAAAACATCCTGTGATAACCACCATAGAATCTCTCTCCTCGGCATCGCCGGCAAGATCTTCGCCCGTATCATACTGAACAGAGTGGTCGACCATGTCTCCAACACAGTTATCCCTGAAGCACAGTGCGGTTTCCGCTCAGGCAAGGGAACATGTGACATGATGTTTACCGTACACCAGAGGCAAGAGAAGTGCTGTGAGCAGAAGGAGCTCCACATGGTCTTCGTAGACCTGACTAAGGCCTTCGACACGGTGAACCACCGTGGTCTGTGGAAGATCCTCCTAAAATTCGGCTGCCCAGACAGCATAATCCAGCTGATTGCGTCATTCCACGATGGCATGCAGGCGAGAGTACAGGAAAATACTGACATGTTGAATCCGTTCCCTGTGGTAAATGGAGTGAAGCAGGGCTGCGTCCTGGCACCCACACTGTTCTCCATTCTCTTCTCTGCCATGCTGATCGACGTCTTCCAAGACTGTAACCGGGGCATCTACATTCAGTTTCGCACAGATGGCAAACTTTTCAACTTGCGGCGACTCCATGCTAGGTTCAGGGTGTTTGAAGCACTGTTGAGAGAGTTCCTCTTCGCTGATGACTGCACGCTTGCTGCACACACCCATCAGGGCATGCAGTTCATTATGGACAGGTTCTCAACCTCTTGCAGGTGCTTCGGACTCACCATCAGCCTCAGCAAGACCGAGTCCATGTACCAACCAGCGAGCTCACAGAACGCCAGTGCCTCCCCCCCCCACCCCCCCACCTGCAATCAAGATCAATGACACAAAGATCAAGCTGGTCGATGTTTTGCTACCTGGGCAGCACCTATGCAGCAATGGAGCCCTTGATGCAAAAGTGACACTGCGCATCGCCAAGGCCAGCTCCGCCTTTGGTAGACTCAACAACAGGCTGTGGAACAACAAAGGCATCAGGCTCAGCACCAAGATGAAAACCTACAGAGCTGTTGTGCTGACCACCTTGTTGTACTGCTGTGAAACATGGACGACGTATTGCCGTCACATTCAACAGCTTGAGCAGTTTCACCTGAGATGCCTACGAAAGATCCTCAACATAAAGTGGCAAGACAGGGTCTCCAACCTCCAGGTCCTAGAGAGGAGCAGCCTGCCCAGCATCGAAAGCCTGCTGATCCAGTGCCAGCTATGCTGGACAGGACACATTGTCTGCATGACAGACAGCGGGATCCCAAAGATGCTTTTGTATGACCAGCTGAAGGAAGGCCACTGTGAACTTGGAAGACCCTGCAAGTGCTTCAAGGACACCTTGAAGACAAACCTCAAAGCCTGTGACATAGACATCACTTCCTGGGAAACTGATGCCCTTGACCGCTCTCGCTGGAGGATGCTGTGCTCTAGTGGCATAAAGACGTTTGAAAACAAGAAAACGCTGGCCATTAAGGAGAAGCGTGAGTGAAGGAAGCAGGGCTCAACTTCTGGAGACGTTTTCCCTTGCAACACCTGTGGGAAGTGCTGCACATCTAGAATCAACCTCTTCTCCTGTATGAGCACACACACTGACAGATAAGCCTGCCTGCCTACTCATCCGTTGGACCGACAGGAGACTCCATCAGAGAATGAGCTTTGCATTCAAATCGGGAATGGCGTCACATATTCTGCGCAGGTCATTGTAGACCGGCAAGTCAGTTGCGAAAAATGGCGTCTGCTACAGCCCAGCTTTTGGCTTGCGCTGTGAGTTGTACCATGGTTATTTGCAGCCAGCTAAGCGCTTGGCTACACTTATTTTATATATCATGTATAATACAGAGCACTAATCAACGATTTTTTAAATCTTTTTTCTTCTTCTCCTCATGATTCCTTGACTGGATAAAACGTGAATCACAAGTCAGTCTTGAAGGCTTTGCCTCCTGTTATGTATTTTTTGCTGCCTGAGTTTTTTTTGTTTTTTGTTTTGTTTTGTTTTCCTATCGAAGTGGATTTTTCTACAGAATTCTGCCGTGGGTTCTTTTACGTGCGCTGGTGGTTCGTCCGTCGGGATCGACGGGGACCATCTAGTCATCCTGGGGGTGGGTGGGTTGGGCTCTGTGGGTGCGCAGATGACTGGTCAGGCCAGGTCACGCAGTGTGGACAGGGGATGGTGGCAGTTGTCGGGGACTTGCTGGCACTGCTTTTCCTGGCCTGTCTGCGTTGCTCTGCTGCAGCAATTCTGTTGGCCTCACAGGATTTGTCGCCTTTGTGGACAGCTGAATGCCACTTTGGTCTGTCCATTGCATTCAGCTCCCATGTGTCGTGGCTGATGTTGAAGGCCTTCAGAGAAGCTTTCAGAGTGTCTTTGAAGCGCTTCTTTTGGCCTCCATGGGAGCGCTTGCCATGTTGGAGTTCGCCGTACAGCAGTTTCTTGGGGAGCCGGTGGTCTGGCATGCGAACTACATGGCCTGCATCAAGATGGTGTAGATGCTGGGCAAATTTGCACGAGTGAGCACCTCTGTGTCAGGGATCTTCTCTTGCTACTTTATGCCGAGAAGTTTTCTGAGGCTGGTGGTGTGGAAGTGGTTAAGCTTTTTGGCGTGGCGTTTGTAGACCGTCCATGATTCACATCCATAGTGCAGGTGGTGAGAACTATGGCCTTGTATACTTTGAGCTTCGTCTCCAGGGTGGTGCCTCTCTTGTTCCAAACGTTCTTATGGAGTCTGCCAAAGGCAGCGCTGGCTTTGGCAAGTCTGGCATTCACCTCGTCGTCGATGACAACTGTGCACAAAGTGCATGCTGAACACGGTACCTCGGTTTATCGTCTCATCCGAATGGCCAGCGTCCAGACCACCACTCAAGGGCTTTTTTTCCCCCACTTTTTTTTCCAACAATATTTTTAATTACACATCTCTCACCCATCCATTCCACAAATCTTACATTCATTCATCAACATCTTTCTGCTGTGGTCGTTATACAGGGTTACCTGGAAACAGGAAAAAGGAAATGAAAAGTGTCATGGAAACATGCAACAATGTTGGCAATGACATGATACTGTAAAATGCATACAGCTTCAACAATATGCGCTAAAGTAAAACATCTTAATAAATATATAAATAGATAAGTAAATAAATAAACATTTCTTGAGACAATACGGACATAATAAAATATATGACGGATGTCTTTACATTCTTTTTAAAGAATTGCTAAATCAGTGTATTACTGATGATTTTTTCATTTTTTAAACTATGCAGCTCTTTTTTTTCAACAAAGTGAGTCATATTTATAGATTCTGAACAAACAAGGCAATATAAGGTTTAACAAGACAAAAACGTAGGCTACAAAAATCATAATCTGCGAAACGAAGAAGACATGGAGATGGACACATCATTTGACAACTTGCACAGCTCAACGTGAGCGCGTGAAAACGGAGAGTTACGGCCCTGATGAGACACACAACCCTGACACGAATACATTGACCTTCACAAAGAGACATGTATGAACAGAACTCACTCAAAATTGTCGCCATTTTGCTTCCGACGCGCCTAGCTTCAAGACGTTCATCGTGTGAATCAATTAAACCAAAATGACTTTCGAATACACATTGGTCTTTTGACTACTCATGGGCTAGTGGAGGGGCAAGAACAATACTGCCGACAGCGCTGTGATTCGTTCAGACTCTCTCGCGGGTCATACTAAAATGCGAAAAGACGCGAAAAGACGCGAAAATACACCGGAAAAGAATGTGAAAAGACATGAAAAGTCCTGGAATATCTATTCTGATGTCTTTTCAGATGTGTTTTCGCGTCTTTTAAGTAAGACACGAAAAGACGCGAAAAGATACGAAAACACATCTGAAAAAACATGTGAAAAGACACTTTTCGTGTCATTTCGTGTCTTTTCGTGTCTTTTCGAGTTTTAGTGACACCGTGCAATACTAAAATGCGAAAAGACGCGAAAAGACACGAAAAGACGCGAAAAGACACGAAAAGACACGAAAATACACCGGAAAAGAATGTGAAAAGACATGAAAAGTCCTGGAATATCTATTCTGATGTCTTTTCAGATGTGTTTTCGTGTCTTTTAAGTAAGACACGAAAAGATACGAAAACACATCTGAAAAAACATGTGAAAAGACACTTTTCGTGTCATTTCGTGTCTTTTCGCATTTTCACATTCTTTTCGGATGTCTTTTCGCGTTTTCACATTTTTTTCATATGTCTTTTCGTGTCTTTTCGCGTCTTTTCGTGTCTTTTCGCGTCTTTTCGTGTCTTTTCGCGTCTTTTCTTCTTTTCGTGTCTTTTCGCGTCTTTTCGTGTCTTTTCGCGTCTTTTCGTGTCTTTTCGAGTTTTAGTGACACCGTCTCTCGCTTCCTTGGCGGACGCGTTACCTCTAGGCCATCACTGCACTGACTGTGTGTGTGTGTGTGTGTGTATGTGTGTGTTCATGCGTGTGTGTGTGTGCCTGTGTTTGTGCGTGTGTCTGGCGTAGTCGTGTTTTCTGTGACAACCTCTTCAACGTGCACGCTCAGTTGGCCGGACTCCACGAGGTGCGGTGCGCGCTTCTATCATAAAAGTTGGAGCGGGTGGGTCATTTATAGAGTAGATGTACACCGCGTGTGTGTGTGAAAATAACCAACTAAACAGAACAGAAAAGATGCAGTCATCTGCCCACTGCAGACAACCAGTTACTGACTGAATTACTTTGTTTATATATTACAAATTATATTACGGAAAGCATCCGTGTATGATCTTACATCGGCAAAACTGTGAAAGTGTGTGTGTGTGTGTGTGTGTGAAACAAACAATAAACGAAAATAAAGAGAACAATCCTTGCAAACAACCATGATCCTACTCCCTAAAAACGCATGCCTTTAATTAATTTCTTTTCGTTTTAATTCATTTCAAATTATATTACATTTTAATCATCAATAATCTTATCGCAATGAAACAGTGTGAATGCGTGTGCGTGTGTGAGGGCGGGGATGTGGAGAGATGGTTCGCCAAATACGGTATTTATTGTGTCTGCTGGATGCACAAAACGTGTGCGCGTGTGTTCGTGTGTGGGTCGGTGAGAGAGAGAGAGAGAGAGATAGAAAACACAAGACAAATTCTATATTTCGAGGATAATAGATAAGCACTGGTGTGCTTTTTTACATCCAGTCCCCGCCCTGGATAGGGTCTACACTACACAATACTAAATAAAATGAAAGCATGAAAGCAAGGTGTTAGTAGAGATACATAACAGGGAAGAAAATAAATAAATAAATGAAATAAAACAAAACAAAAATACAATAAAACAAAACAAAAAACAAACACCCCCCGCCCCCCACAAAAAAAGTAAACAAAAACAAAACAAAAAAACACACCCAACAACAACAACAACACCCACACACACACACACACACACACACACGGCATACAGGTACAAGCATGGTGTTAGTAAAATGTATGAAAAAAAAAGAGAACCAAATGAAAGAAACAACACACACCGCACTACAGATCAGAGTGGGGGGTGGAGGGTGAGGGAGGTTATCAGTCAACCATACACATTGGACAAACAGCATCATTAAAATGAGGTCAGGAGGTCAGAAAACCGAGAGGATTGGAGGATGCTGGTTGCCAGATCACCTGTGGCGCCCCAACGGTCCACAAGACCACGGGATAGGTGAAGGTGAAGAAGTGGTCATTAAAATGAACGATTTACATTACACATTATGGCGTAAGGATGGACAGGCAATGTTTTTTTTTTAAGGTGGTTGGGGAACGGTGTTGTTTAATTGTTTTTTGGGGAGTGAGTTCCATAGGGTGGGCCTGAGTAGACCAGACTGGATTTGAACAAGTCAATTCCTGGAATTGGGATATGGACTTTGGGGGGATTCCTTGATGAATTTACAGAAAGAGAGAGAGAGAGAGAGAGAGAGAGAGAGAGAGAGATACGGATACGGATGTTTTATTCATATAAAGGCCATTGCCCCTCATGAAGGGGTACAATACATAAACAAGCACAGTCACTGAAGAAAATCATGAAGTTGCAACAGATCTGAAATGCAATGCCTTGTACAAGTATATTGACAAATTCCTTATGACGCTTTCTTTTTCAGATGCTAGAAGTAGACTAAAACGAAATTGACTGGGATATCTATAAAAAGCAGGTGGGATATATCGTACTCTCAAACTGGTTAAAGCAGGACAACATAAAACAAAATGCAACTCATCTTCATTTCCACTTTTGCACAACGGACACATTAAATCAACTGCAGAATGTTTCCTGTAACGATAATAATGCTGAGAAATTTCTGAAATACCAAAACGAAATCTTGTCATAATAAATTTTAAGTGTCTGTCTAAGTTCATACGCAGGTAAATCTTAACGTCATGACCAGTACAAAATGTCCTACAGAGAGAGAGAGAGAGAGAGAGAGAGAGAGAGATTGTATGTCTGTCTGTCTATATGTTCGCGTGTTTGTGTGTGTGTGTGTTCAAGCAGCGGCATCGAAAACACTTAGTCCCCAGCCCATTGCGGCATCTGTTTCTACAGAAACTGGTGGACAGTTTACACAGAAATCAAGAGAATGGAGGCAAATTCCACAGCCTGATAACACCAAGCTGTCCAACAGAAGATGATTTCATGACTGCCCCCCTACCCCTCCTCCCGCACCCCCCCCCCCCCCCCCCATCTCTCCCTGGATCTTTATCATGATATCAGTTATAATCATCATAATCACTGTCATGAACGAATCATTTGGATACTTAAATAGCGCCTATCCTCGATCGGAAACCAAGCTCTGGTCTAAGCGCTTTACAAACACGGTGTCATTTGCACAACAGGCTGGGAGGTATTACAGCGTTCAACTAAATCTGAGAGCGCTGGATTGCGGCGCTTAGCGGAGAGAGACAAGACAAGACAAGACAATGATTTTAATGTCCATTCAGCGTTACAACGCCCTTCAGACAAGGGGGCAAGAAACAACACGCATACTTGTGAACACACCTCTAGTAATTTGCATGTCCATTTGAACTGTAAACACCGACGCGCACGCACGCTTTCAGGCAGAAACAAAATCGTTCACGCACGCTCACTCTCGCGCAAGGTCGTTGTTGCAACCATCCCTGTCTAACTCCTCCCCCTGCCCCCTCCAGATTGTCACACACACACTCACCTCACTCACCCACCCACCTGTTCTCGTCACACATACATGCACACACACCCGCGCGCGCGCGGATAGAGAATAATCTTGAAACGAATTTCTAGAACGTTAAAGGCTGTCACAATTAATAATTTCCATATTCTTTTTTTCTTATTTGTATTGCTTTTGCAATGCATCTTGCTAATTCCTTTAGAACAAATTTGTTGTTTCATTTACTTATTTTTTATTATTATTTTATTATTATTATTATTATTACAACTACCTTTTTCTGTATTATAATTATTATTTATTTATGTAAGCTTATCTATTATTTATTTCCCCCCCCCCCCCTTTTTTTTCATTTTTTTTTCAGGGCCTGACTAAGCGCGTTGGGTTACGCTGCTGGTCAGGCATCTGCTTGGCAGATGTGGTGTAGCGTATATGGTTTTGTCCGAACGCAGTGACGCCTCCTTGAGCAACTGAAACTGAACTGAAACTGTTTCATGAAAGAATGTTTGCCACACTGTTTTGATCAGGAACACCGGTGAACGAGTCCAGTGTTCAACAGTTTTGGTGGAGAGAGAGAGAGTGCACTTGTGAGAGTGTGCGTGTTGAAGTGGTGCGGCCTCTGCATTGTCCACACGTGTAACAGAAAGAACGTTGTATGTGACAAACCCGGTTGGAATGTTTTCGTTTCTTATTATTGGTTTTTGTGATTTTTTTGTGAAACATAAGGAAAAAAAAGAAAAAAAAAGGAGGATATCTTTTCCGATCTCCTGTATCAACAGCTGTGCAAACTTGCCAGTATCTTAAATCCCTTCGTGTGTATATGCATGCGTAACATCAAATATGCACATTAAAGATCCCGTAAGCTATGTCAGAAGCGCGTTGGGTTACGCTGCTGGTCAGGAATCTGCTTGGCAGATGTGGTGTAGCGTATATGGATTTGTCCCAACGCAGTGACGCCTCCTTGAGCTACTGAAACTGAAACTATGTCAGAGGTCGGTGGGTTATGAACACAAGAACATACCCGGCATGCACACCCCCTGAAAACGGAGTGTTACGTATGTGACGGGGTTGTCGGCCATGCACGTTGAGTAAAAACGTGGGTACTGTGGCCCATGAAGGCACAAGGTGAAGATGTTACTGTGAAGGTGATGTAGTTTGGGGAATGACACAATGATTCTGACGACGGTTGTGGGAACATTGATGAATGGTGACTTACTGGGGAACATTGATGAATGGTGACTTACTGCGGAACATTGATGAATGGTGACTTACTGGGGAACATTGATGAATGGGGAACATTGATGAATGGTGACTTACTGGGGAACATTGATGAATGGTGACTTACTGGGGAACGCTGATGAATGATGACTTACACTGGGGAACATTGATGAATGATGACTTACACTGGGGAACATTGATGAATGATGACTTACTGGGGAACATTGATGAATGGTGACTTACACTGGGGAACATTGATGAATGATGACTTACACTGGGGAACATTGATGAATGGTGACTTACTGGGGAACATTGATGAATGGTGACTTACACTGGGGAACATTGATGAATGATGACTTACACTGGGGAACATTGATGAATGGTGACTTACACTGGGGAACATTGATGAATGATGACTTACACTGGGGAACATTGATGAATGATGACTTACACTGGGGAACATTGATGAATGATGACTTACACTGGGGAACATTGATGAATGATGACTTACTGGGGAACATTGATGAATGGGGACTTACACTGGGGAACATTGATGAATGATGACTTACACTGGGGAACATTGATGAATGATGACTTACTGGGGAACATTGATGAATGATGACTTACACTGGGCTGTATGAAGACAGTCAACATCAACTCACCAGCATTGCATACTTACATCATATTCCATTATTTGTGTTAACCTTCAAAGAAATAGTACAAACTTCCTAACAGATCTTGCTTGCTTAGCACCAAGGTATCTTTTAAAGAGATGGAGAGCTAAAACACAGCTTTGCTTCATCACGTTGCACTGAACGAACTGGCTATACCTGGTTGTTACGCCACAGTACTCATAATGAATTTACATTTTCTTTATGTTAAACAGAAAAAATTAAAAGCGTGGACACACAAATTCTGCATCATTCCTAACAACTTCCAAACGGACACAAAATTAGTGACTGAACAAAGTAAGGTTCAGACTGAGACATACGAAATTTAACGTGTTCACAAAACCTGTACAAATGTGAAACACTGACACTGAGACAGAAAGCCCCAACAACAGAAGCCAGACCACCAACTTCCAGGAAAAAAAAAAAGACTTCCACTGCAAGCTTCACCTGCTTTGTTTCCAAGAGATTGCTGCATCATGTGTGTCAAAGGGAGGAAATGGAACCTAGTTTCTGAACACCAGAGCTATCAAATGGGGAACAGAGCGGCAAAATAGCCGAAGACTGTCAAAGAGGCAGCTACTCGAACTGTGTGCACGTGCAGAGTTGCTGCCCCAAGTGGTCAGTGTCAGCACAGGCGTGGAGAAACGTGGCGGCGGTGTCTACCACTCAGACCCTACGACTGGCGCCGACTGTTGTCAGGGGTGCTGCTGTCCGGAATACAATGATTCAAACAGGCGCCACTGAACACCACCCAAGTGACCCAGCGGCAGCGCAGGTCTTATTCGGTGTGTGGCCTTGTGGAAACCAAACACTGTGAGGTTCATGACCACTGGCACCCTCACAGGTCGAGCCAGTGTGCAGAGGTATGTGGATTCTCCCATGAGCTGCATGAGATTCATGCCACCGCATTGTCGCGGAAGACAAACCACCCTACTCAAATATTAGAAGATTTAAAATATTGCTTATCGGAATAACATGACCCAGCCAGACGCAGCTGAAGGGACGGTACTGAAACTCCCAGATGGAACACAATCCCTCTACAGGATTCTGCCAGCAGCTATCGACCTCAGCAATACCCCGTCTAAATTGGACATGAATTTCAAGTCTGGCTGTTAAAATCGCCGCACTTACCGAAACTCGATTTTTCAGAGCAATGACATGCCTGTCTCGTATCGACCTCGTCAGCCACAAACGTGCTGTTTATCAGGCGTGAACCCACCTCCCTTCCCCCCCCCCCCCATGCTCTCCCCCACCCCTGTTCACACGGGTATGTCTGCTACAAAGTATGTGTGATGCAACAGCCCTTCGGCGTACACAACTGCTGAGTGTTTAGGCAAGCGAGTGAGATTTCCTTCCACTCGACAGCTGGCTATTCAGGAGTTGAAATCTGTCGACAACTGGTGACGGGGAAAGTGGGGATTGTCCCGCTAGTCCCCGCCACGTGCTGTTCGTGTCTGAACACTGCTCACGTGCACACTGCGGCCAGCTGTATCTCTGCCCGTTCATTCCACGTCACACGGCGGGAGGGGGTGTGGTTTGGGGGTGGGGTGGGGGGGGGGGGGCGGGGAGGGCGGGCGGAGGCTGTGTAAAACACGAAAATTCCCAACCTCCATCTCCTTAAAAGCTAAAGCTCGGCTGGCAAAATGGAAAGAAAGGATGGGGTGAACGTGAGGTGGGGAAGGAAGGGAGGGGTGGATGAAGGTGGTGGGGGTTGGAAGGGGGCTGTGGAGGTGGGGTTGGAAGGGGGTGGATGAAGGTGGTGGGGTTTGAAGGGGATGGTGGAGGTGGGGTTTGAAGGGGATGGTGGAGGTGGTGGGAGTTGGAAGGGGCTGTGGAGGTGGGGTTGGAAGGGGGGGTGGATGAACGTGGTGGGGGTTGGAAGGGGGGGTGGATGAATGTGGTGGGGGTTGGAAGGGGGGGGTGAAGGGGGTGGATGAATGTGGTGGGGGTTGGAAGGGGGTTGGATGATGTGGTGGGGGTTGGAAGGGGGCTGTGGAGTGGTAGGAGGGGTGGATGAAGGTGGTGGGGTTGGAAGGGGCTGTGAGGTGGGTTGGAAGGGGGGTGGTGATGATTGGTGGGGTGAAGGGGCTGTGGAGGTGGGGTTGGAAGGGGGGGTGATGAATGTGGTGGGGGTTGGAAGGGAGCTGTGGAGGTGGGGAGGAAGGAGGGTGGATGAATGTGTGGGGGTTGGAAGGGGCTGTGGAGGTGGGTTGGAAGGGATGGTGGAGGTGGGGTTTGAAGGGGATGGTGGAGGTGGGTTGGAAGGGGATGGTGGAGGTGGGGTTGGAAGAGGGGTGGTGGAGGTGGGGTTGGAAGAGGGGTGGTGGAGGTGGGGTTGGAAGGGGATGGTGGAGGTGGGGTTGGAAGAGGGGTGGTGGTGGAATGCTGAACTAGTTGATTGCAGCCTGCACAGGGACACAGAAAAAGAAAAAAAAAAGAAGAAAAAGATGAAGACAAAGAACAGTAGCAACAACAACAACAAGAATGACCAAAACGAGTGGAGGAGGTCCAGAACGAACAGCAGAACAACGAGATGGTGGTGAACAGGAAAAATGGATGTGTGGAAGGAGGAAATGCAGAACAAGACAGAAAACACGGGGGATGAGGAGAGAGAAGGAAAAGAACGGGAGGAGGAAGGAAAGGACGATGAAGGAAGGGAGGAATACGAAGAGGATAGCTCCATCATCCTGCACACAGGAGAACCCCCAGGACTCATTCCCTACACATTCCATGCCCGGTCACCGCGTCTGGTGGGTAAAGGGTGGAGACTTTTCCGATCTCTGGTTAAGGTCAACAGATGTGCAGATCTGTTTGTGCCTGAACCCCCCTCGTGTGTATACGCACACAGACAATCAGATACGCACTTTAAAGATCCCGTGATCCATGTCAGCGTTCGGTGGGTTGTTGAAACAAGGATAACTCAGCAACGGAGTATGACTGCCAACATGGCGGAGGTAAAAAAAAAAAAAAAAAAAAAGAATTCCCCACACTTGATTTGCACTCTGCACAAGCGGAGTAATATAACAGATCTGATGTCGATGTAGTATCCCTCAGTACAGATATATAACAAAAACAAAAAAAGAAACACACACACAACAACAACAACAACAACAACCTCTTGCTCTGGAAAGGCACCAATGTATCTTCCAAATACAGCAGTCACCACTCAAGTCTACCTCGCTGAAGTCGACCCATGAGGGAAAGTTTACAGATTTATTTGGCCGCGGGCCAGCCGCCTTCTTTATCTCTGTAAATTTTCCTCGTTTAACTCGACCTCGTGTAAGTGGATTCCTCGCGTACATCGACGAAATTTTTGTGCCCGAGTAAGGTTTCTCACTTGATGAGTCGACTCTGACGTCATGTTCCGGGCTGAAACCGTGAATGTTTCGAAACAAATGCTGCATCGAAGCCAGTTGTCACTTTTATCTGGAATACATGAGACTCCGACAAATATGCCGTTCCAAAGACCAGTTCACACCAGTACAAACACACACACACACACACACACACACACACACACACTGTTGCGATACAAACTTCCATCCTATCTGAGGCTGTGCATATCGCTGGCAAGTATCTTCAGTCTACTGTATATGGGAAGGCTCAGAAAGGCTGAACTCCATTTTGAAAAACAAAACTAAAACAAACATGTGCAATGTTGACCTTTCGTGTCAACCATCATGTGCAAACTGGTTGGGACACGGACAGAGGCTCCCTGCAACAAGAATCACACGCCAGGCTCTGAACTGGACACCTACAGGCCGAAGAGAGAGAGGAGGGCTCTGAACTGGACACCTACAGACCGAAGAGAGACAGGAAGGCTGTGAACTGGACACCTACAGGCCGAAGAGAGACAGGAAGGCTGTGAACTGGACACCTACAAGCCAAAGAAAGACAGGAAGGCTGTGAACTGGACACCTACAGGCCACAGAGAGAGAGGAAGGCTCTGAACTGGTCCTACAGGCTGAAGAGAGAGAGGAAGGCTGTGAACTGGACACCTACAGGCCGAAGAAAGAGAGGAAGGCTGTGAACTGGACACCTACAGGCCGAAGAGAGAGAGGAGAGCTCTGAACTGGACACCTACAGGCCGAAGAGAGAGAGGAGGGCTCTGAACTGGACACCTACAGGCCGAAGAGAGAGAGGAGGGCTCTGACCTGGACACATACAAGCCACAGAAAGAGAGGAAGTCCCAATATAAACTCAATGGCAGCAAACAGTGAAGGGAGACCTCAGACTTATCGACGGACGATGAGGTGACACCAGCAAACTGGCTGAATAGGTCCACCAGATAACTGGAGTGCTTTGACTGCTTCGTGTGTGTGTGTGTGTGTGTGTGTGTGTGTGTGATGTAATATGTTATTTATTATACGTGTTTTTGAAAGCATCTTGAGTAGTTTTCTTGATAGAGTGCTGTCTTAGTATTCTTTTTTTTCCTTTTTTTTCTGCCCCATCATCTGCACCGTTTCAGTGGCATTACTCCCACGCCACTCATTTAGATTCCCCCATACACGGCCACACCCGATTCGTCCGTCGCAGTTCCAGCGTCGGCAGTCCACAGGGAACCATCGATGTTCGGTCGCCAGGGGGCCACACACCAGAGGAGACCCTGCACTGCTGCTGAGTCACTTCGGTGGTGTTCAGTGGTGCCTGTTCTGTTTTAACGTACTTAGGACACCACCTACTATGCCCCCTACTAACGACAATAATGGCTTAGTCGCGGAGCCAGACTGAGTGAGCGTCCCTCCCAGAGTGGAGACCGCCACCACGTCCCTCAAACAACAGCCCCCCATGAATCTGCCGACACTGACGACATTATTATTGTTATTGTTAGCCATATCAAAACGGTAAACCATTTTTATTTGCTGAAATCTATCTCCGAGGGAAAAATGTAAATAATGTATGCCACAAACAAAGCAATACATAAAACTGTGTACAAGTGCAAGTACTGTATGCAGTTGAAAACTAAAAAGAATGGACAAGGATCATTGGACTAATAAGAAAAAAATGCAAGGGGGTAAACATAAAAAACTAAGGGAAAGAGAATGCAAAAAGAAAGAAAACTTCTACACATATGCCCAAAACCTACTTTGGAATTGTCATAGCCTGCAGGCAACTAAGGTCCACAAACTAAATAAACCAATACATGTTAACCAGTAGGTAAATCTAATACCGAATTTATGTTTAACAGACATGTACCAATGCAACACAGACGCAGAAACAGTGAAATTTATCACATCCTTTTTTTTTTTTTTTTTTTTTTTTTTTTTTTTTAAGTAACTAATCGGTGTCTTGTGTTTAAAACAGTTGACTATCCACACATCACATAAGTCGACTTTCTGCCAGAAAATATCGACGTATCCAAAGTGTGGGCAAGTCGACCTTCACATAAGTCGACTTTTGGGGGGTGACCAGAGGTAGCCTTATCTGGGGTCAACTGTAAATGGGAAGTTAACGTACAACCCTGTTTTAGTCTGTCGCAGTTATTTTGCTGCTGAAATATTGAATCATCATGGACAACTTTATCCTTCATACCGTCTTTGGCAAATTTGATGATTCTGACCAGCTCTGGAATGCACGTGTTAAGAATTCTGGTGGGAGGCCTTTCCTTTTAATGAAGTAAAAAACTTTTTAAAAAGTCACATCACATCAGGGAGCATACAGTGGTTTTAAAAGGTTTTTTATTTTTATTTATTAATTATTATTATTATTGCTATTATTATTACTTTTTTTATTACGCTTCTGTGAAAACTGCCAAAATAGAAGTACCACATTGCATACCTCAAATACGAGCCGTATGATGGCATCTCCCAGTGAGGACTATTTTTACTATTGCAAAGAATGTCGTTTGCTTTCAAAGGATGCACAGATTGATAAGAACAACTCAAGAAATAATTGTAAACAGATCTATAACCTACAAATAGAACGTCAAGATGTTGATATCCAGTCACTGAAATAAACACCATTCCCTGCTGTTTTGTCCCCACTCATCCAGTCACTAACTCACTGAATCCAAATAATCAATCACCGAACTGATCTCTGATTTGATTAATTGATTCAATATTGAATTGATCCATCAAACAACCAGTAAATCAGTCCAAACTCCTCAATACCATTCGAATGAACTTTCATATATTATTCATTATGACCATGTCGTTGGAGACCGGCATTTAGTTGCGTAAAAAGCGTCTGCTATAGGCTTGTGCGTGAAGCAGTTTTTGAAGCCAGCTGAGCGCTTGGCTACATTTATGATTCATGGACAGAATAGATCAATCAACAAAATCGGTAAGTCAGTGTGACAAACTGGACAGCAAACCTTAACAGCCCTACCAACGATAAGTGACGTGCAGGTTGATTTGCCTTCCGACTTAATTTTATTCTGAATATTTGATATCTTTTTCATGAGTTGCATGGGTTACATTTCAATAAACTGAAACACCCACAATGCCCAGCCAGAAACAAAAGAACACCTTTCGGCTTGCCATTTGGTAGAGTACCTTGTATGTTCTCTCATTTCTCGCCAAAGTACTGCTTTGGCACAGCTTCTCTTGTGTCCAACCAAACTTCTTGCCTTACTGCTGATTGGCTTATAAAATTAATGAAGTGCAACATTAAATCTGATTGGTTTAGCGTGTTCTCAACCACGCTGTAATAAGTGGATTGATTTGTGTGAACCATTTGCGAATTACAATGAGTTTGGTGAATAGGAAAGATGTTGGAAGAGAACGCTCACTGAGACACACACATTTGCTGGCTCATTTGTTCCTGTGTCCGTTTGTCTGTCTCTGTCTCTCTCTGTATCTCCATTTCTCTGTCTCTGTCTCTCTCTGTGTCTCTGTCTCTCTCTGTGTCTCCGTTTGTCTGTCTCTGTCTCTTTCTGTGTCTCCGTTTGTCTGTCTCTGTCTCTCTCTGTGTCTCCGTTTGTCTGTCTCTGTCTCTCTCTGTGTCTCTGTCTCTCTCTGTGTCTCCGTTTGTCTGTCTCTGTCTCTCTCTGTGTCTCCGTTTGTCTGTCTCTGTCTCTCTCTGTGTCTCCGTTTGTCTGTCTCTCTCTGTGTCTCTGTGTCTCTGTCTCTCTCTGTGTCTCCGTTTGTCTGTCTCTGTCTCTCTCTGTGTCTCCGTTTGTCTGTCTCTGTCTCTCTCTGTGTCTCCGTTTGTCTGTCTCTGTCTCTCTCTGTGTCTCCGTTTGTCTGTCTCTGTCTCTCTCTGTGTCTCCGTTTGTCTGTCTCTGTCTCTCTCTGTGTCTCCGTTTGTCTGTGTCTGTCTCTCTCTGTGTCTCCGTTTGTCTGTCTCTGTCTCTCTCTGTGTCTCCGTTTGTCTGTGTCTGTCTCTCTCTGTGTCTCCGTTTGTCTGTCTCTGTCTCTCTCTGTGTCTCCGTTTGTCTGTCTCTGTCTCTTTCTGTGTCTCCGTTTGTCTGTCTCTCTCTGTGTATCCGTTTATCTGTCTCTGTCTCTCTCTGTGTCTCCGTTTGTTTGTCTCTGTCTCTCTGTGTCTCCGTTTGTCTGTCTCTGTCTCTCTCTGTGTCTCCGTTTGTCTGTCTCTGTCTGTCTCTGTGTCTCCGTTTGTCTGTCTCTGTCTCTCTCTGTGTCTCCGTTTGTCTGTCTCTCTGTGTGTGTCCGTTTGTCTCTGTCTCTCTCTGTGTCTCCGTTTGTCTGTCTCTGTCTCTCTCTGTGTCTCCGTTTATCTGTCTCTGTCTCTCTCTGTGTCTCCGTTTGTCTCTGTTTCTCTCTGTGTCTCCGTTTGTCTGTCTCTGTCTCTCTCTGTGTCTCCGTTTGTCTGTCTCTGTCTCTCTCTGTGTCTCCGTTTGTCTGTCTCTGTCTCTCTCTGTGTCTCCGTTTGTCTGTCTCTGTCTCTCTCTGTGTCTCCGTTTGTCTGTCTCTGTCTCTCTCTGTGTCTCCGTTTGTCTCTGTTTCTCTCTGTGTCTCCGTTTGTCTGTCTCTGTCTCTCTCTGTGTCTCCGTTTGTCTGTCTCTGTCTCTCTCTGTGTCTCCGTTTGTCTGTCTCTGTCTCTCTCTGTGTCTCCGTTTGTCTGTCTCTGTCTCTCTCTGTGTCTCCGTTTGTCTGTCTCTGTCTCTCTCTGTGTCTCCGTTTGTCTGTCTCTGTCTCTCTCTGTGTCTCCGTTTGTCTGTCTGTCTCTCTCTGTGTCTCCGTTTGTCTGTCTCTGTCTCTGTGTCTCCGTTTGTCTGTCTCTGTCTCTCTCTGTGTCTCCGTTTGTCTGTCTCTCTGTGTGTGTCCGTTTGTCTGTCTCTGTTTCTCTCTGTGTCTCTTGACATTATTGATTAAACCGATCTACAAAAAACGATGATGACGATGATTATGATCACAGTGATTGTAATAATAATCTACGACTACGACTACCGCGACTGCAACGACTACTATTGCAACCACTACTACAACTACCACCACTACTACTCCATCCACTACTACACTTACCACTACCACTACTCCCTCCACTACGAAATCCTTTACTCCTAGATGTTAACAAAAGCAGCAGAAACAGAAGCCGCTATTCATGTAGCAAAATTACGCAAACACACACACACACACACACACACACACACACACACACACACGTTCGCGCTCATGGAGGCGGTGAAGAAAGAGAATGAGACAGAGAATCGACCACTGAAGTGTTTAATGTGATAGCTGTACAGCTCTAGGGACATGGGGAAGCCTCTCAGAAGAATGAAATCAATTGAACAAATTCAACAAAATTGTATAGAAAGAAAAAAACACATTTAGAACGCGATAACTGATGGATAAGAGACACTTCAAAACTTTGATACTTTACTGTTATCAGCTTAAAATCCCATGTAACAAGGGCGTGAAGTACCTTTTTACCAGTCATTCCACTCCAAAGTTTGAACGATACAAGGAAAACAGAATATATGATAATTTATGTATCATGATATTATTATCATATGGCAAGTATTTTATCATGCATCGGAAGCGCACATCATATGAATACCTACACCACACTGGCCATCCAAATGTTAACAACCCTTACTTAAAAAAAAACCCAACATTTTATCTCCTAATGCCCGCAATTATTCTTAAATGATTAATGAGCATTTGGAGTAGTATGACCAGAGACACGTTTTGCAAGTGAGAGGATCATAATTATATTAATTTTCTGTTCTCAGTATGCTGAACATATATTTCCTCTTTGCTAAAGCTGTATTGAATATAGTACATGTTTTTCGCACACACATACACACACACACACACACACACACACACAGGGGGGGGGGGGGTTTCATCAGAAAAGCAATGCTGCCAGTGCATCAAGATGCTCCATAGCAGTGCTACTATGCTACAAAAGAGCCACTGTTCACACATCAAAAGAATTTTTGGATCATCTTTGTGGAAAATATTTTGTACATAATTCATAATAAAATGAAATTCGTCCCCAAGAACTGACGTAAAAGCACTTTTTACTGATTCGTAATTCACATGGCGTGCTATTTTGCCTTTCCAGTTCAATCTGTAACTTGTGATTACTTCATACGAATTGAAAGAAACAAAAAAAGTAGTTGACGAGGGTAACATTGTGTTCTTGGAGAGTACCATGAACCTCCTGGGGAAGATTCCGGCAGCTGTGCGGGGTCTCGTGTGGTCAGTGGCCTGCAGGCGATTGATAGTGATGATTATGCACACAACTGACGCTGGGGCCTACACAGGATGAACCGGGGTGAGTGGCGTGGTAATAGTGGCGTGCTTGACACGAAAAATAGGCCTACCTACGAAGAAACCAAATAACTTTTTTTTTCCTGTTTGTTTCGATCTTTTCTGTCGTCAGTGCTGTCATAGTACTTTCCTCTCTTCTCTGCTATCCTCTTTCCTTTTATTCGGTCTTCGGTTCTTCCACATTAGTTTCATCAGTGACCATGAGTGTACACCTGTACACCTGGTCTCGTGGTCCAACAGAGACAGAGATAGAGAGAGGGAGAGAGAGAGAGAGAGTGAGGGAGAGGGAGGGAGAGAGAGAGGAGACAGAGACAGATTGACATAGACAGAGACAGACAGAGGCAGCGACAAAGAATAGAAGAGAGAGAGACAGAGACAGAGAGACACAGAGAGAGACAGACAGACAGAAATATAGAGGCAGAGAGAGATGAAAACAGAGACACAGAGAGAGTGGAGAGAGAGAGAGAGAGAGAGAGAGAGACAGAGACAGAGAGACAGAGACAGAGAGATAGAGACAGAGAGAGACATAGAGAGACAGAGACACACAGAGAGTGAGAGAGACACAGAGAGAGAGAGAGGGCAGAATGAGAGTAGGAGAGAGAGAGAGAGACTGACAGACACACAGAGACCGAGAGAGAGTTCTGGAGAGAGAGAGAGAGACAGAGACAGAGACAGAGACAGAGACAGAGAGACAGAGAGAGACACACAGACACACAGACACACAGAGACAGACAGAGACAGAGACAGAGAGAGGGCAGAATGAGAGTGGGAGAGAGATAGAGACTGGGAGAGAGAGAGAGCGAGAGTGGGAGAGAGAGAGAGAGAGAGAGAGAGAGAGAGAGAGAGAGAGAGAGAGAGAGAGAGAGAGAGAGAGAGAGAGAGAGACGCGATAATGCCAGTCCCCCTCAAACAAGCCTTGGAAGCGGTCCGCCAACCCAACCCAAGCTAAGCCAATGTGCGCTAGCGTGCAGGCGGTATAAAAGGTTGGCAGGGGGCGAAGACGGGACAGTTTTGCATACCATCCCTCTCTCTGGAACCAGCAGGCAAGCCATGAAAGCTGTGTGCCGATTGATTGATTGATTGATTGATTGATTTGGGAGTTCTCCTCCACCAGCACCACCCTCCCCCCCCCTCTCTCTGTTCTCCTACAACTAGTTGTGGTGGAGTGGTGTGGGGCGTGCTGTGAAGTGAACAGTTCGACTGGTGTTGGCTTTTGTTGCTTCTTCTGCTGCCGTCACTAACAAAGGTGAGTGGCTTCCTTCTTTTTTTTATACTTTCATTTCTTGTTTGTGATTTTTCATTTAGTTCCAACACATGGACAGTAGTTTTGTCTGTAGTTGATATGTCTATTCATTTGTTTATATTTTGTTGTTATTGTTGTTGTAATCATTGTTTGATTCAATGTATACGTGTTCTTTTATGGAACTTATGTTATTTCACATTATTTCCTGTTCTGTTGTTTCAAAAAAGATAAAACCGTAACAATTATATTTCAACACTCGGGAGTTCAAGGTATTGCTACGGATTCATTTTCTTTCATATTCTATCAAAACATACATCGCATTTCATTCTTCTCTTTCTTCGTCTGCCCGTCTGTCTGTCTGTCTGTCTGTGACTGTGTCTTTGCCTGTCTCTGGCTGTGCCTTTGTCTGTTTCTCTGTGTCTCCGCCTCTGTACCCTTCTTGATCTCTCCCTCTCTATCTGTCTGTCTGTCTCTCTGTTCTTTCTTTCTTTCTTTCGCTCCTATCTTCTCTCCTTCTTTCCCTTGCCTTCCTTCTTCTCTCAATCATTTCATTTGTTTTTTCCTTGTGCCTCAGTTTTTCCTGTACCATTTCAAAGATATTATTCGCTGTTGATGAGTGATTTGTTGGTTTACAAGAACAATGCCATTGTTAATACAGAGACGTCAAAAAACCCAACTAACCAAACAACCCCCCCCCCCCAACAAAAACAAACAAACCCCAAAACCCCCAAACAAACAAACAACAACAACAACAAAAAACCCAAAACAAAACAAAACAACAATAACAAAAAAAACAAAACAAAAACAAAACAAAAACAAACAAACAAAAAACAACAGCAGTTAATTCCATTTCTTTTTCGAGTTGCATTGGAAGTAGCAAACATTTCTGATCGCTTGATATACACTGGGGATGAACATGAATACAGCGATATTTCACAGAAAAGATTGTTGCCAATGGCACATTGCATGGAAAGTATTAAGTTTCATTCTGAATTTAATCGCAAAACCGCATGAGCTCAGTCTGTCTGGTTGCCTGTTTTGCTGTCTGTTTTTGGTCCCTTTGTCTGTCTGTCTGTCTGCCCCTGTACTATTCCCCCCCCGCCCAACCCCCACTTCCCGCTCAATCTGTCTCTCTCTGTTTGTTTCTGTCATTGTCTCTCTCTCTGTGTTTGTCTCTGTCACTGTCTCTCTCTCTCTCTG
Source organism: Babylonia areolata (assembly GCF_041734735.1). NCBI lineage: Eukaryota > Metazoa > Mollusca > Gastropoda > Neogastropoda > Buccinidae > Babylonia > Babylonia areolata. The sequence goes on from NC_134907.1 coordinate 6,204,251, forward strand.
TGTTTGTCTCTGTCACTGTCTCTCTCTGTCCCTCTGTCTGTCACTTTCTCTCTCTGTTTGTCTCTGTCACTGTCTCTCTCTGTTTGTCTCTGTCACTGTCTCATTCTGTTTGTCTATGTCACTGTCTCTCTCTCTCTGTTTGTCTCTGTCACTGTCTCTCTCTCTCTGTTTGTCTCTGTCACTGTCTCTCTCTCTCTGTTTGTCTCTGTCACTGTCTCTCTCTCTCTGTTTGTCTCTGTCACTGTCTCTCTCTGTTTGTCTCTGTCACTGTCTCTCTCTGTTTGTCTCTGTCACTGTCTCTCTCTCTCTCTGTTTGTCTCTGTCACTGTCTCTCTCTGTTTGTTTCTGTCACTGTCTCATTCTGTTTGTCTCTGTCACTGTCTCTCTCTCTGTGTTTGTCTCTGTCACTGTCTCTCTCTCTCTCTGTGTTTGTCTCTGTCACTGTCTCTCTCTGTCCCTCTGTCTGTCACTTTCTCTCTCTGTTTGTCTCTGTCACTGTCTGTCTCTCTCTGTTTGTCTCTGTCACTGTCTCTCTCTCTGTTTGTCTCTGTCACTGTCTCTCTCTGTCCCTCTGTCTGTCACTGTCTCTCTCTGTTTGTCTCTGTCACTGTCTCTCTCTGTCCCTCTGTCACTTTCTCTCTCTGTTTGTCTCTGTCACTGTCTCTCTCTCTCTGTTTGTCTCTGTCACTGTCTCTCTCTGTCCCTCTCTCTCTCTCTCTCTCTGTTTGTCTCTGTCACTGTCTCTCTCTCTGTTTGTCTCTGTCACTGTCTCTCTCTCTCTGTTTGTCTCTGTCACTGTCTCTCTCTCTGTTTGTCTCTGTCACTGTCTCTCTCTGTCCCTCTGTCTGTCACTGTCTCTCTCTGTTTGTCTCTTTGACTGTCTCTCTATCTCTCTCTGTTTGTCTCTGTCACTGTCTCTCTCTCTGTTTGTCTCTGTCACTGTCTCTCTCTGTCCCTCTGTCACTTTCTCTCTCTGTTTGTCTCTGTCACTGTCTCTCTCTCTCTCTCTCTGTTTGTCTCTGTCACTGTCTCTCTCTGTTTGTCTCTGTCACTGTCTCTCTCTGTTTGTCTCTGTCACTGTCTCTCTCTCTGTTTGTCTCTGTCACTGTCTCTCTCTGTCCCTCTGTCTGTCACTTTCTCTCTCTGTTTGTCTCTGTCACTGTCTCTCTCTCTCTGTTTGTCTCTGTCACTGTCTCTCTCTGTTTGTCTCTGTCACTGTCTCTCTCTCTCTCTCTCTCTGTTTGTCTCTGTCACTGTCTCTCTCTGTCCCTCTGTCTGTCACTTTCTCTCTCTGTTTGTCTCTGTCACTGTCTCTCTCTCTCTGTTTGTCTCTGTCACTGTCTCTCTCTGTTTGTCTCTGTCACTGTCTCATTCTGTTTGTCTCTGTCAGTGTCTCTCTCTCTGTGTTTGTCTCTGTCAGTGTCTCTCTCTCTCTCTGTTTGTCTCTGTCTATCTCTCTCTGTTTGTCTCTGTCACTATCTCTCTATTTTTCTCTGTCACTGTCTCTCTCTCTCTCTCTGTCACTGTCTCTTTCTGTTTGTCTCTGTCACGGTCTCTCTCTGTCTCTTTCACTGTCTCTCTCTCTCTGTTTGTCTCTGTCTCTCTCTGTTTGTCTCTTTCACTGTCTCTCTCTCTCTCTCTGTGTTTGTCTCTGTCACTGTCTCTCTCTCTCTGTCTCTGTTTGTCATAGTCAAAACTGGCACGAACATCTTCACAGCAGCAGCAGGTTCAGCGTTTATCGAAATTTCAAATCATCCATATCACTGGAATCTTACTTTACAGCAGTTAAAAATAAACACATAAGAGATGTGCTTATAAGGTTTAGAATAGGAGCCTCGGATATCCGTACACACAAGATGAGATTTGCTTTCGTCAGTCCAAACGACCTGAAATGTCCACTATGTAACGCTGGTATTGAAGACGAGATACACACTTTATTTTACTGTAAATCTCTTAACGATCTGCGACATAAATATATTCCATGTTGGTACACGAAACATCCCTCTGACAAAAGTTTAGAATTTATAATGCATGACACAAAAATCCTTCATGATCTAGGTCGCTTTATTTATCACTCTAATAAACGTCGTGCTGCTTTATTATGTTAATGGGCACAACCTGAGTTCTGTTCTGTTATACATTTAAAACAACGAACGTACATGTTTAAGCGGACTTGCTCACGATGGAAGGCATTTACCTTTTTGAATTTTCGATTCATGTGTTTGCATGCCCGGTTTTACAAAATCGAGTCTGCGCGCGCGCGCGTGTGTGTGTGTGTGTGGGGGGGGAGAGATGTGGGAAGGGGTCTGGAGGTGTGGGATGGGGGGTGTGTGTGTGCTCAACATTGTAATGGGTCAGAAGGCCTTCTACAATAAAACAGTTCTGAGTTCTGAGTTCTCTCTGTTTGTCACTGTCACTGTCTCTCTGTTTGTCTCTGTCACTGTCTCTCTCTGTTTGTCTCTTTCACTGTCTCTCTCTGTCACTGTCTATCCCTATTTGTCTTTGTCACTGTCTATCTCTGTTTGTCTCTGTCACTGTCACTCTCTCTCTCTTTCTGTTTGTCTCTGTCACCTTCTCTCTCTGATTGTCTCTGTTACTGTCTCTCTCTGTTTGTCTCTGTCACTCTGTCACTCTCTGTGTTTGTCTCTGTCAGTGTCTCTCTCTTTCTCTCTGTTTGTCACTGTCTATCTCTCTCTGTTTGTCTCTGTCACTATCTCTCTCTATTTTTCTCTGTCACTGTCTCTCTCTCTCCCTCTCTCTGTCATTGTCTCTTTCTGTTTGTCACTGTCACTGTCTCTCTGTTTGTCTCTGTCACTGTCTATCTCTGTCTCTGTCTCTCTCTGTCTCTGTCACTCTCTCTCTTTCTGTTTGTCTCTGTCACTGTCTCTCTCTCTCTGTTTGTCTCTGTCTCTCGTACATGTATGTCTATTGGTCTGTCTCTATATCTTTCTTGATCTTTCACTCTCTTTGACTTCTTACTCGCACACAAACACACAAATTCTCTCGTTCTCCCTGTCTTCCACACGCGCACGCACGCACACACACACACACACACACACACACACACACACACACACACACACACACTGGATACTCGCTTCTACAAATGACTGCAATTACTGCACATGCCTTTGTATCTGCCTGTGATTGATTTCGGGCGCAGGTGTGGGTATGCTAATTACAGCTATTAATTCTGCCCCGCCCCCTGTCCCCGAATCTCTCCATGCTTTTCGGAAAGCCTGCAACAGATCCCACAGACACAACTCTCCCACTGATCCTCGGACCTGAAATCTTGGTCCTCATCATCATTCATTTTAATCAGTTTCCCATTCACGCCCTTTACCATGACTAATTGCTTTCGACCAACTGTTGCCAAACCATGACTAATCCCAGACACACATTATCGGTAACTGCGCTACGTTTACGTTAGTGTGTTTACCGCTTTGTGCAGAACTGTCATGGCCATCCCTCCAGAGCAGAATGTTATTCTTGTTCAACCGTTCCAAAACCTTGTTTAAAACTGTACACTGTTAGAAGCTGATAAAAAGTGTGTAGATGGAAAAGAAAAAGGGTGGGATGGGGGTAAGGGGGGAGGGGGGAGGGAGGCGTGGGGGTGAGGGGGTGAGGGGAGGGGGGGAGGGGGGAGGGAGGCGTGGGGGTGAGGGGATGGGGGAGGGGGGAGGGGGGAGGGACGACAACCACCATGTTGATGATGATGCAAATACTGAACACTGAGTACTGAACACTGAACACTGAACACTGAGTACTGAACACTGAATACTGAACACTACTGAATACTGAATACTGAACACTGAGTACTTAACACTGAGTACTGTACACTGTATACTGAACATTGAGTACTGAATAATGAGTACTGTACACTGTATACTGAACATTGAGTACTGAACACTGAGTACTGAACACTGAACACTGAGTACTGAACACTGAGTACTGAATACTGAATACTGAACACTGAATACTGAACACTGAATACTGAACACTGAGTACTGAACACTGAACACTGAATACTGAACACTGAATACTGAACACTGAACACTGAGTACTGAACACTGAATACTGAACACTGAATACTGAACACTGAGTACTGAACACTGAACACTGAATACTGAACACTGAATACTGAACACTGAACACTGAGTACTGAACACTGAGTACTGAACACTGAATACTGAACACTGAACACTGAGTACTGAATACTGAACACTGAACACTGAGTACTGAACACTGAATACTGAACACTGAGTACTGAACACTGAATACTGAACACTGAGTACTGAACACTGAACACTGAATACTGAACACTGAACACTGAACACTGAATACTGAACACTGAGTACTGAGCACTGAACACTGAATACTGAATACTGAATACTGAACACTGAGTACTGAACACTGAGTACTGAACACTGAATACTGAACACTGAACACTGAATACTGAACACTGAACACTGAACACTGAGTACTGAACACTGAATACTGAACACTGAATACTGAACACTGAGTAGTGAACACTGAGTAGTGAACACTGAGTAGTGAACACTGAACACTGAGTACTGAACACTGAATACTGAACACTGAGTAGTGAACACTGAATACTGAACACTGAGTAGTGAACACTGAATACTGAACACTGAATACTGAGCACTGAACACTGAGTACTGAACACTGAATACTGAACACTGAGCACTGAGTACTGAACACTGAATACTGAACACTGAGCACTGAATACTGAACACTGAATACTGAACACTGAACACTGAATACTGAACACTGAACACTGAATACTGAACACTGAACACTGAACACTGAATACTGAACACTGAACACTGAACACTGAATACTGAACACTGAACACTGAGTACTGAACACTGAATACTGAACACTGAATACTGAACACTGAACACTGAATACTGAATACTGAACACTGAGTACTGAACACTGAAATGTTTAACGTCATTGGCTGCAAAGCTCTAGTGAAATAGTAGGTACAAATCAGAACACAAATGGTGCAAAACAAATACAATGGAACACAAAGGAAAAGCGTAATCAAAGCAAACTAAACTACAAAGGGATAAGCGGCACTTTGGTACTTTGTCATTTGCTTAAAAAGTCCATGTGGTAGGCGGGTACTGTGCCTTTTTTTTAACCCCCAGTCGTTCGTCTCCAAGGTTTGAACAGTACACAGGAAAAGAAGTACATATAATCCGTACAATAATTATTTAAGCTATGTGACATCGATACACGTCATATCAATACGAACACATAACAAAGTACAAAAAAACATTATAATTATTTAAGCTATGTGACATCGATACACGTCATATCAATACGAACACATTAAAAATACATTGGTCGAAACTGACAGTCTAAATGAAACCCTTCTTTTTTGTCTATGCCTTTCCCCCCTCATAGAACCCATACTATGTTTTTAATTGATTAATGAGTATTTGGACCGATAGTAGACGTTTTACGTATATTTACTGCCTCGGATACATATTTTGCTAGTGAGAGTATCATATCTTCATTTTCTGTCATCAGTATGCCGAACAAATCTTTACACTGCACTGGAGCTGTACTGAAGAGGGTACTTTTTTTTTTTCGCAATTCTTCGTATCTTTTGCAGTTAAATATGAAATGGTTTTCATCTTCGGGGCATTCGTCACACATTGGGCAAGGGGATGTTGCTACGTTTTCTGTTGGCAGTCAGTCCAAGTGCTCTCATTCTGAGCCTCGCAAAGCAGATTGTATGCCACTTGTTTGTTACGATCTTAATATATTTCTCTGTTTGAAATATTGTTTTAAATGAATAGAACCATTTATACCTATTATTGCTCTGTATTTCTCCGTGCCAGTTTTGTTTGTAACATGCTATAAGTCTATCTTTAAATTCAGATGATGCAAATAGAACAAGAGAGAGAGAGAGGGGGGGGGCGAAGAGAGAGAGGGGGGGAGGGAGAGAAGAGAGAGAGGTGGAGAGAGAGAAGAGAAGAGAGAGAGGAGAGAGAGAAGAGAGAGAGAAGGGGAGAGAGACACACACATACACACACACACACACAGAGAGAGAGAGAGAGAGAGAGAGAGAGAGAGAGAGAGAATACAGAGACAGGGATGGAGGGAGACAGACTAGCAGACAGACAGACAGACAGAAACATAGAGGGTCACAGAGAAACACATAGAGAGACATGAAGGAGGTCTATTTTCTGATACGGTGGTCTTGGAAGAAATAACGGTGTGGGGCAAAGTCCTTGCGATGGACTGCACACTTCATCACTGCAGCACAACGGACCATAGTGCATGACAACTGCAACGCAGAAGAAGAAGAAGAACACATTTCCTTCACATCAAGAAACTGTATCGATGAAACAATGGCAGCACGACAGCAGAATCATAAGATCACTATCCCGCCAAATATCTACGAAGCACAACACAATGCAATGCAATGCACCTCACCGCAACACAGCACAGTTGCAGTTTCAGTAGCTCAAGGAGGCGTCACTGCGTTCGGACAAATCCATATACGCTACACCACATCTGCCAAGCAGATGCCTGACCAGCAGCGTAACCCAACGCGCTTAAGCACAACACAGCGCAACGCAACGCAACGCGGCATAACGCAACACAGCACAGCACAGTGCAACACAGCACAACGCAACGCAACGCAACGCGACATAACGCAACACAGCACAGCACAGTGCAACACAGCACAACGCAACGCGGCATAGTGCAACACAGCACAGCACAACACAGCACAACGCAACGCAACGCGACATAACGCAACACAGCACAGCACAGTGCAACACAGCACAGCACAACGCAACGCGACATAACGCAACAAAACAGAACATCGCACAACGCGGCACAACATAGCACACTACCCAATGCAGCCCGATTTGATAATGTAATGGCAACAGAGATTTAAAAGACAGAAAGAGAGAGAAAAAAACCAACAAACCCGTTCATGTTGAGAGGGTTATCACATTTGACATGGACACTGGTAATACCGGTATATCATTATATCAGTAACAATGCATTGGATGAGACAATAAACCTCATTTCCGTGTGCAGCATGTACTTAAAACACGTTAAAGTACCCACGGCAACAAAAGGGTTGTCCCTGGTAAAATTCTATATTAAAAAAAAAAATCCTCTGAAATATCTGCATGTCTGCGCGTGATAGAATCCTGACTGAATGAATAAGGAAACGAATGATGAGCGCCTAAAGACAGCTGTCAGCCAGCTCTACCCAGGTTGGCAGCCTGTTGTTTAGATGGCTGTGTTTGTGAAGCACTCCGACCAGTGACAGGGCCTTTATAATAATTACTACTACTACTACTACTACTACTACTACTACTACTAAATGTTCATGAATCACAGGGAGGGGAAAATAAAGTTGAAAAGGTGTGTGTGCGTGTATGTCTGCGTGTGTCTCTGTCTGTGTGACTCACACCTCGAAACGTCGACAAAAATCTAGCGTTGGTGCTGAAGAATATGTCAGCTGAACTGGAGGCCGATCCCTGCAGCACTTGAACAGATTAACTGGCGATCACTTGCCTGGCGTGGACATAACGTGGCTACCTGACATTCATGGCACAATTATGAAAGCGGAGTGAGCTAGATTACACTGTACAGGCAGATGACATTCTTCCCGAGGACCATACCAGAATGGAACAAGCTGCCTCAGGAAGTTGTGACAGCCGAGTCACTGGACTGCTTCAAGTCCAGACTGGCCTCTCATCTCTAAAAGTGACCCCCCCCCCAACCCCCCACCCCTCCTCTCGCTCACCCTCCTCCTAACCACCCAATCCTCACAACAGCGCAATCCTCAGCAACCTCCCCAAACTACATCAGAATCATCAATATAATGATGTTGGTTGTATAAAGGAAGAAGAAGAAGAAGACCGCTGGTCACTAAAGAAGAAGGAGGAAGTGAACCAGAACACAGCCTTGGTCCTCTGGGAGTGGGGTGGGTGATAAGAAACTCTAGGGAGAGCTGGACAGTACAAGGTCTTCAGAGAAGAAGCCCCCCCTCAGTCAAGTGTTTCGGCCCTCAACTCCTAACACAACTTTGGTCCTGTGAGAGTGGGATGGGCGTTTAAAACCCCTTCAGTGCCAGGGGGAAAACAGCAGAAAGAGGTGTTTCCGGTCATAAAACATTATCCAAAACAATAAGCCTAAAAGTGAGAAAATGGTCTGGAGATATACCACTCTAGACAAACTGTGTGAATTTTCAGCCTTCCAGAGCTATTTCCCTTTTTCTGATGACGTCATCAGTGACGTCATTATGCACGTACGTAATACGTTTCTGGCAGTCAAGGGGTTTTAAATTAAATTAAGACTAAACATGCAAGACAGTCCACCTCGTTACAACGTGACTTGAAGGACTCCTTCAGCCATGCAATGTAAAGGACTGTCATGAATACAACGAGAAGGACACGTTTCAACGAGACTTGAAGGACTCCTTCAGCCATGCAACGTAAAGGACTGTCATGAATACAACGAGGACACGTTTCAACGAGACTTGAAGGACTCCTTCGGCCCTGCAACGTAAAGGACTGTCATGAATACAACGAGGACACGTTTCAACGAGACTTGAAGGACTCCTTCAGCCATGCAACGTAAAGGACTGTCATGAATACAACGAGAACATGATTCAACGAGACTTGAAGGAATCCTTCAGCCATGCAACGTAAAGGACTGTCATGAATACAACGAGGACACGTTACAACGAGACTTGAAGGACTGCTTCAGCCATGCAACGTAAAGGACTGTCATGAATACAACGAGAAGGACCCTTTTCAACGAGACTTCAAGGACTCCTTCAGCCATGCAACGTAAAGGACTGTCATGAATACAACGAGAAGGACCCTTTTCAACGAGACTTGAAGGACTCCTTCAGCCATGCAATATAAAGGAGTGTCATGAATACAACGAGGACACGTTTCAACGAAACTTCAAGGACTCCTTCAGCCATGCAACGTAAAGGACTGTCATGAATACAGCGAGGACACGTTTCAACGAGACTTCAAGGACTCCTTCAGCCATGCAACGTAAAGAACTGTCATGAATACAACGAGGACACGTTACAACGAGACTTCAAGGACTCCTTCAGCCATGCAACGTAAAGGACTGTCATGAATACAACGAGGACACGTTACAACGAGACTTCAAGGACTCCTTCAGCCATGCAACGTAAAGGACTGTCATGAATACAACGAGAAGGACACGTTTCAACGAGACTTGAAGGACTCCTTCAGCCATGCAACGTAAAGGACTGTCATGAATACAACGAGAAGGACACGTTTCAGCGAGACTTGAAGGACTCCTTCAGCCATGCAACGTAAAGGACTGTCATGAATACAACGAGAAGGACATGTTTCAGCGAGACTTGAAGGACTACTTCAGCCATGCAACGTAAAGGACTGTCATGAATACAACGAGAAGGACACGTTTCAGCGAGACTTCAAGGACTCCTTCAGCCATGCAACGTAAAGGACTGTCATGAATACAACGAGAAGGACACGTTTCAGCGAGACTTCAAGGACTCCTTCAGCCATGCAACGTAAAGGACTGTCATGAATACAATGAGAAGGACACGTTTCAACGAGACTTGAAGGACTACTTCAGCCATGCAACGTAAAGGACTGTCATGAATACAACGAGGACACGTTACAACGAGACTTGAAGGACTCCTTCAGCCATGCAACGTAAAGGACTGTCATGAATACAACGAGAAGGACCCTTTTCAACGAGACTTCAAGGACTCCTTCAGCCATGCAACGTAAAGGACTGTCATGAATACAACGAGAAGGACCCTTTTCAACGAGACTTGAAGGACTCCTTCAGCCATGCAACGTAAAGGACTGTCATGAATACAACGAGAAGGACACGTTTCAGCGAGACTTGAAGGACTCCTTCAGCCATGCAACGTAAAGGACTGTCATGAATACAACGAGAAGGACACGTTACAACGAGACTTGAAGGACTCCTTCAGCCATGCAACGTAAAGGACTGTCATGAATACAACGAGAAGGACACGTTTCAGCGAGACTTCAAGGACTCCTTCAGCCATGCAACGTAAAGGACTGTCATGAATACAGCGAGGACACGTTTCAGCGAGACTTCAAGGACTCCTTCAGCCATGCAACGTAAAGGACTGTCATGAAGACAATGAGAAGGACACGTTTCAACGAGACTTGAAGGACTACTTCAGCCATGCAACGTAAAGGACTGTCATGAATACAACGAGGACACGTTACAACGAGACTTGAAGGACTCCTTCAGCCATGCAACGTAAAGGACTGTCATGAATACAACGAGAAGGACCCTTTTCAACGAGACTTCAAGGACTCCTTCAGCCATGCAACGTAAAGGACTGTCATGAATACAACGAGAAGGACACGTTACAACGTGACTTCAAGGCTCCTGCAGCCTTGCAACGTAAAGGACTGTCATGAATACAACGAGGACACGTTTCAAGGAGACTTGAAGGACTACTTCAGCCATGCAACGTAAAGGACTGTCATGAATACAACGAGAAGGACACGTTACAACGAGACTTGAAGGACTCCTTCAGCCATGCAACGTAAAGGACTGTCATGAATACAAAGAGAAGGACACGGTTTCAACGAGACTTGAAGGACTACTTCAGCCATGCAACTTAAAGGTGGGGAAGAGAGGCGTGGCTTCATGGAATTCTATGAACACCATTAACAGTGTGAATTCTATGAACACCATTAACAGTGTGAATTCTATGAACACCATGAACAGTGTGAATTCTATGAACACCATGAACAGTGTGAATTCTATGAACACCATGAACAGTGTGAATTCTATGAACACCATGAACAGTGTGAATTCTATGAACACCATGAACAGTGTGAAATCTGTGGTGACAAACGAGTGACACAATGTCATTGCACGTAAACAGTGTTCACACAGCGACCTGTAGGACAGGTTAGACAGAAGTGCAACGTGCAGGGTGTGTAGAAATCTCACCTTAGCGTCTTGTCTTTGTCTCAGAGACTAAAAATACAGGATTAGTGTCACTGCATTCAGAAAACAATTCAAAACAAAACAAAAACAAACACCTTAAAACCGCAATGATTAAAACAACAACAACAACAACAACAAACACACACACACACACACAAACAAAGCTCTCGGCGATAGGACCCCCCCCCCCCCCCCACCCCCCCGCCTCCCCCCAATCCCCTTGGAGAATACAAACGCAATAACGTAGAACCTTCGTTCGCTAGAGGGATGTGAACTATCTGACGACTCAAGAAATGTTTTTTGTACATTCAAATCAACAACAAAGAAAATAAACACAACGATGAGCAAGATCACACACACATACACACACACACACACACACGTATGACCTATTTATACGTCTACACCCTTCCACAACGTTATGAAACTCATCAACCAGTCCACTTTACATGTGAATTGCGCTATCACGCCTGTCCGAAGATCAATGTTTGCGCTTTCATCTAAAGTTTCTCTCTGGTGTGTGTGTGTGTGTGTGTGTGTGCGCGCGCGTGTGTGTGTGTGTGCGTGTTTGTGTGAAATATATCACATGAGATGAGGGTGGATGGAGTGTACATGTCTGTGCAGGGTCACTAATGTGTAGAATTACTGAAGCACGGAAACTGAAGGTTACACAGTGCGGAGAAAAAACAGAAAGGGAATTTGTCTTCAGACGTAACGAGGTTAGCACGTGTATCAAATCAATGACGCGCCACCCTCCCGACCTCCACCCATCCACTCCCCACATTCCTATCTTTCTGTTTATTGGTTTGTTCATTATTTATTTCTGTGATGATTTTCACGACGAAAGTCCATCTGAATATGAATTGCACAAAAATTTGATTACCTCCCTCCCCAAAATAACTGATTTAAAATATCAGATAGAAGAAGATGCTGAAGAGCAAGAAGATGAAGAAGAAGACGAAGAAGATGATGAAGAAGAAGAACATGAAGAGCAAGAAGATGAAGAAGACGAAGAATATGAAGAAGAAGATGAAGAAGATCATGAAGAGCAAGAAGAAGAAGAACAAGACGAAGATCATGAAGAGCAAGAAGAAGATGAAGAAGAAGAACATGAAGAGCAAGAAGATGAAGAAGACGAAGAATATGAAGAAGAAGAAGAACAAGACGAAGATCATGAAGAGCAAGAAGAAGAAGAACAAGACGAAGAGCAAGAAGATGAAAATGAAGATGAAGAAGATCCTGAAGAGCAAGAAGATGATGAAGAAGAAGAAGAACACTGAGAGCAAGAAGATGAAGAAGAAGATGAAGAGCAAGAAGATGAAGAATAAGACAAGGGTGTGGAAGGATGGAAGGGAGGAGCAGAGTGGAGGGGGGTGGAAAAAGTAGTGGTGAAGAGAAACCAACAGTGCAGGAACAGAAAGAGGTGAACAGAAACAGTACACTAACAGAAAGAGGTGGTGAACAGAAACAGTGCACTAACAGAAAGAGGTGGTGAACAGAAACAGTGCACTAACAGAAAGTGAAGAGAAACCAACAGTGCAGGAACAGAAAGAGGTGAACAGAAACAGTACACTAACAGAAAGAGGTGAACAGAAACAGTGCACTAACAGAAAGAGGTGAACAGAAACAGTACACTAACAGAAAGAGGTGAACAGAAACAGTACACTAACAGAAAGAGGTGAACAGAAACAGTACACTAACAGAAAGAGGGTGAACAGAAACAGTACACTAACAGAAAGAGGTGAACAGAAACAGTACACTAACAGAAAGAGGTGGTGAACAGAAACAGTGCACTAACAGAAAGAGGTGGTGAACAGAAACAGTGCACTAACAGAAAGAGGTGGTGAACAGAAACAGTACACTAACAGAAAGAGGTGGTGAACAGAAACAGTGCACTAACAGAAAGAGGTGAACAGAAACAGTACACTAACAGAAAGAGGTGGTGAACAGAAACAGTACACTAACAGAAAGTGAAGAGAAACCAACAGTGCAGGAACAGAAAGAGGTGAACAGAAACAGTACACTAACAGAAAGAGGTGGTGAACAGAAATAAACAGTACACTAACAGAAAGAGGTGAACAGAAACAGTACACTAACAGAAAGAGGTGAACAGAAACAGTACACTAACAGAAAGAGGTGAACAGAAACAGTACACTAACAGAAAGAGGTGGTGAACAAAAACAGTACGCTAACAGAAAGAGGTGAACAGAAACAGTACACTAACAGAAAGAGGTGGTGAACAGAAACAGTACACTAACAGAAAGATGTGGTGAACAGAAACAGTACACTAACAGAAAGAGGTGAACAGAAACAGTACACTAACAGAAAGAGGTGAACAGAAACAGTTCACTAACAGAAAGAGGTGGCGAACAGAAACAGTTCACTAACAGAGAGAGGTGAACAGAAACAGTACACTAACAGAAAGTGAAGAGAAACCAACAGTGCAGGAACAGAAAGAGGTGAACAGAAACAGTACACTAACAGAAAGAGGTGAACAGAAACAGTACACTAACAGAAAGAGGTGGTGAACAGAAACAGTGCACTAACAGAAAGAGGTGAACAGAAACAGTACACTAACAGAAAGAGGTGAACAGAAACAGTTCACTAACAGAAAGAGGTGAACAGAAACAGTACACTAACAGAAAGTGAAGAGAAACCAACAGTGCAGGAACAGAAAGAGGTGAACAGAAACAGTTCACTAACAGAAAGTGAAGAGAAACCAACAGTGCAGGAACAGAAAGAGGTGAACAGAAACAGTTCACTAACAGAAAGAGGTGAACAGAAACAGTACACTAACAGAAAGAGGTGGTGAACAGAAACAGTACACTAACAGAAAGAGGTGAACAGAAACAGTACACTAACAGAAAGAGGTGGTGAACAGAAACAGTACACTAACAGAAAGAGGTGAACAGAAACAGTACACTAACAGAAAGAGGTGAACAGAAACAGTACACTAACAGAAAGAAGTGAACAGAAACAAACAGTTCACTAACAGAAAAAAGTGGTGAACAGAAACAAACAGTACACCAACAGAAAGAGGTGGTGAACAGATACAAACAGTTCAGAAATAAACAGTACATTAACAGAAAGAGGTGCTGAACAGATACAAACAGTACATTGAAACAAACATCCCTCCTCCCCCATCTACCCCCCAAAAGCTTATCTGATGACAGTTTTCTAGCCGAAGATCTTAGCTCAGAAAATCCAATTTTTAGAGTTGAAATGTTAACAAGAGAGGCAAGGCCTTCAAGACTCACTTGTGATACACTTTAAAAAATCCAAGCTTTTTATGTATTGAGCATAATTTCAAAATGTAATGTTTAAGATGAGAAAGATCAGTTTAAAGCAAATTAAGTCCCCTAGCATTAATTACCGAGTAATTTCCCTTTTTTTACCATCTGCATCAAAACGTTTGCAAAATAAATAAAACTTCCATGCTTAGCAAAAGAAGTTCCTGTTTGAACAAAAAACGATAATAATGACTGCTCTTGTTGTTGGGTCAGAATATCAGATCAAAGTGCCAAGTTTAGAGAATACAAAAAATATAGATATAACAGTAAAGGCAGTTTGCATATAATTAAGCTTCTTTTTTTGTGTGCCCATCCCAGAGGTGCAATATTGTTTTAAACAAGATGACTGGAAAGAACTGAATTTTTCCTATTTTTATGCCTAATTTGGTGTCAACTGACAAAGTATTTGCAGAGAAAATGTCAATGTTAAAGTTTACCACGGACACACAGACACACACACACACAGACAACCGAACACCGGGTTAAAACACAGACTCACTTTGTTTACACAAGTGAGTCAAAAAAGTAAACTGCAACATAACAAAGAGAATGACCAAAATCCTTATCTTTTCACAGTGATCTAGCTGCGTGGCCTTATTGCTCAAATGACAGCTGTCTTTGAAGAGAAAAAAGCTATTCCGACACACGAATTCTAAACCCCAAAGCACTCATTCTTGAGAAGCCAGATCTTCCCGAATACTGAGGTCAAAGCATTAGACCACCATTGTTCACAAAACCCTTCACTGCAAACCTAATGGACCATAGGGATGAATGTCCCTTGACATTTGATGTGCTGTTACTGGCCTTTTTTCCAGAACTAATATGATATTCCTTGGAGACGAGGCTGCACGTGCTTGCTATTTAGCTTAGAAGGTTGTTGCTTCTGCCAGCTAGTGATCCCATGAACTCAGAAAGATTGCAGAGTTCTGTCTGTGGGATAATCTAGCACTGATCTTATTGTGATTTGTGCACCGCCCTACACCCAACAATGCATACAGATAGATAGATAGATAGATAGATTGATAGAGAAAGAGAGAGAGAGAGAGAGAGAGAGAGAGAGAGGGGAGGGAGGGAGGGAGAGTAAAGATAGATACAGATATACAGAAACAGAGAGGCAGAGAGAAAGGGACCGAGTCACACAAAGAGATGTGGAGACAGAAAGAGACAAAGACAGAGAGAGTGTGGTACAAAGCCAAAGTGAAGACAGAAAGACAAAAATACTGACAGGCATTCACGAAACGTTTAAAAAAAAAAGTATGGTGGTCCACAAGAACACTTTTCCCACAGTACGGGGATGGACGGGGCAAGGTAGGGGTTGTGGGGTGGTATCCGTACCTCTGTACCTGATAAACCAGATGGTAGTTTGATTGTCTGGAAACAAGTAACAATAGTTCAACTCCCTCGGCAAAACAGAATCTGGTTTGCTTTATAACTTTTTAGAATTGTTTCTGTTCATCGTTTTCTTTTGAAACAGACTTCCCCAAAAGCAAAGGACCACCATAGAAACAGGCAAGTCAAGAATTGTTCAGCAATCCACTGATGTAAAGCAGCACATGGTGGACCACTGGCTTCTCACTGAATGATTTTACGAACGGCTGTTTCAGGCACATGTGCGCAATGTACAGCCTGAAAAATGTGGTTGAAAATTGGATTTTCCCGTTCACTGCCAGGGGCAGGTAACTCCTGCTGCAGACCCTCTGCTGGGGAATTTGTACAGGCTACTTTTTTTTTTTTGTCAAATGTTCGCAAACCATTTTTCTGAAAGGAAACTGACATATCCCACAGATTAAAATTATGAGCTGGTTGAAGTATACTTTGCTGTCATTTTACATTATTTCTTAATATGTAAGCATAGTTATATCGCCCTCTCCACTTCCTCTCTTTGACACGCCTTTAACGTTCTCGTAATATTCACCGTTTCCCTTTCCTATGTCCACTTACTTGACCACATCCCCCTTTCACGTTGCACATGAAGTCTTTCACCATCTTACCCCATGCTGTGTCACTGTCTGAATGACTCTCAGAAAAATCAGTGTCTTTGGTATGTTCTTGGTCATCATAGTTTGTTTGTCTGAAGTCGACCAAGGCCATCAGCTATGTGTGTGGCTGTTCGCTTCCTTCACTAATTGGGCTGGCAGTTGGTCAACGCTTTTAGCCACAAATCATGACTTAAACCGTATAAAATTATGGACTGTGCTCATATTCATTCATGATTCACATACAGTCTTCTTCTGGGCTGGACAACAGTTATGATGCTGTTTCCATTTCTGTCTGAAAGGCAAATCGGGTCCGATGACGGGTCAACTCGCCATGTTGGCAGTACTGCCGCGACTAGAGTGTGACGGCTCTAACCTGTCATGTGGGCAGTGAACAGGGTCAGCCACAGACGACAGCTGTGGGTTATTTTATTCTTGAGAAATCGCGAGAAAGCACCTCTGGTTAATAAGTCGTGTTCATTTCAGAGACTGCATGCATCACTGTCTGCTGGGAAGTCCGTATCAGTTCATTATGGCCCCGAGAAGAAAACTGTGCCAGTTCCCGAACTGTCCCTAACTTTTTGTGAACCCGGTCACTTGACAGCATCCTGACCGCCTGGGAGAGAGCACGTGAAATACGTTTTTGTTCCTATGACGCTAACCACGTTATCACTCCCACAGGAAGGCTAACCTGCAACCAGGATCTGTGGAGAGAGAGAGAGAGAGAGAACAAGAACAAGAACAAAACTTTAATCTCCAGGCCTCCGGCCCCCAGAAAGAGGTCAAAAGTACACAATATGGTGATCACTCAGCCACAACAAAATGTAAAATACGTACTAACTTAAACCTGTAGAACAAATGTGCTTCTTGTGCATAGTAAATTAATTCTAACTTTTAATCATTGTTGTCACAGAATTCCTGTCGTATCTTCAGGGCATTAAATATATAAATGCAGAGTTTACGAATACTGTAAACAGAACCATTCTACAGCAAGTAAACATACGATTGACCTTCAGAGTTCAGATGTTTTTGCCGCAGGTTATTGTAAAGGACACAATTGCTTATAAAATGGTTTTCATCTTCGATCACATTACAGCATTTACATGCGTAATTTGAATTACATTTGAATGTTCTTCTAAAAAATGATCCATTATTGGGAGCAAACCAAGCCGTAATTTTACCAAACAGTCCCTAAAACACTTTTTATCCACAAAGTCAAAATATTGCTCACACTGAAAACCAGTTTTTATACAGTCTGTAGTTATGATATATATCTTTAGACATTACTGACTCGTCCCACTCCTGCATAAATATATCTTTCATTCTTTGCTTAAATAATGACAAAAATGTTTGCTCACAGCCAACGCCTGAGAGAGAGAGAGAGAGAGAGAGAGAGACAGACAGACAGACAGACAGACAGACAGACAGACAGACTGCCAGAGAAACAGACAGGGAAAAATAAAAGAGAGAAGAGGGGCGTCCAGTCAGCCCGAACAGACAGTGAGGGACATTGAGCCACACGTGATTCTTCACACATTGAGCCACACGTGATTCTTCACACATTGAGCCACACGTGATTCTTCACACATTGAGCCACACCTGATTCTTCACACATTGAGCCACACCTGATTCTTCACACATTGAGCCACACCTGAACATTGAAGCCACAACTGATTCTTCACACGTTGAAGTCACTCCTGATTCTTCACACGTTGAGCAACTCCTGATTCTTCACACATTGAGCCACACCTGATTCTTCACACACTGAGCCACACCTGATTCTTCACACATTGAGCCACACCTGATTCTTCACACATTGAGCCACTCCTGATTCTTCACACATTGAAGCCACACCTGATTCTTCACACATTGAGGCCACACCTGATTTTTTACACATTGAGCCACACCTGATTCTTCACACATTGAGCCACACCTGATTCTTTACACACTGAGCCACACCTGATTCTTCACACATTGAGCCACACCTGATTCTTCACACATTGAGCCACACCTGATTCTTCACACATTGAGCCACACCTGAACATTGAGCCACACCTGATTCTTCACACATTGAGCCACTCCTGATTCTTCACACATTGAGCCACACGTGATTCTTCACACATTGAGCCACACCTGATTCTTCACACATTGAGCCACACCTGATTCTTCACACATTGAGCCACTCGTGATTCTTCACACATTGAGCCACACCTGATTCTTCACACATTGAGCCACACCTGAACATTGAGCCACACCTGATTCTTCACACATTGAGCCACACCTGATTCTTCACACATTGAGCCACACGTGATTCTTCACACATTGAGCCACACGTGATTCTTCACACATTGAGCCACACCTGATTCTTCACACACTGAGCCACACGTGATTCTTCACACATTGAGCCACACCTGATTCTTCAGACATTGAGCCACACCTGATTCTTCACACACTGAGCCACACCTGATTCTTCAGACATTGAGTCACACCTGATTCTTCAGACATTGAGCTACACCTGATTCTTCACACATTGAGCGACACCTGATTCTTCACACATTGAGCCACACCTGATTCTACACTAAACGTGATTCTTCACACATTGAGCCACACCTGATTCTTCACACACTGAGCCACACGTGATTCTTCACACATTGAGCCACACCTGATTCTTCAGACATTGAGCCACACCTGATTCTTCACACACTGAGCCACACTTGATTCTTAACACATTGAGCCACACCTGATTCTTCACACATTGAGCCACACCTGATTCTGCAGACATTGAACCACACCTGATTCTGCAGACATTGAGCCACACCTGAACATTGAGCCACACGTGATTCTTCACACACTGAGCCACACCTGATTCTTCACACACTGAGCAACACCTGATTCTTCACACATTGAGCCACACCTGATTCTTCACACACTGAGCCACACCTGATTCTTCACACATTGAGCCATACCTGATTCTTCACACATTGAGACACACCTGAACATTGAGCCACAACTGATTCTTCACACGTTGAAGTCACACCTAATTCTTCACACATTGAGCCACACCTGATTCTTCACACATTGAGCCACACCTGATTCTGCAGACATTGAACCACACCTGAACATTAAAGCCACACCTAATTCTTCACACATTGAGCCACACCTGATTCTGCAGACATTGAGCCACACCTGATTCTGCAGACATTGAACCACACCTGAACATTAAAGCCACTCCTGATTCTTCAGACATTGAACCACACCTGATTCTTCACACATTGAGCCACACCTGATTCTGCAGACATTGAGCCACACCTGATTCTGCAGACATTGAACCACACCTGAACATTCAAGCCACTCCTGATTCTTCAGACATTGAACCGCACTTGAACATTCAAGCCACTCCTGATTCTTCAGACATTGAGCCACACCTGATTCTTCAGACATTGAACCACACCTGAACATTCAAGCCACTCCTGATTCTTCACACATTGAGCCACACCTGATTCTTCAGACATTGAACCACACCTGATTCTTCAGACATTGAACCACACCTGATTCTTCAGACATTGAACCACACCTGAACATTCAGGCCACACCTGATTCTTTAGACATTGAGCCACACCTGATTCTTCACACATTGAGCCACACCTGATTCTGCAGACATTGAACCACACCTGAACATTCAAGCCACTCCTGATTCTTCAGACATTGAGCCACACCTGATTCTTCAGACATTGAACCACACCTGAACATTCAAGCCACTCCTGATTCTTCACACATTGAGCCACACCTGATTCTTCAGACATTGAACCACACCTGAACATTCAAGCCACTCCTGATTCTTCAGACATTGAGCCACACCTGATTCTTCAGACATTGAACCACACCTGAACATTCAAGCCACTCCTGATTCTTCAGACATTGAGCCACACCTGATTCTTCAGACATTGAACCACACCTGATTCTTCAGACATTGAACCACACCTGAACATTCAAGCCACACCTGATTCTTCAGACATTGAGCCACACCTGATTCTGCAGACATTGAACCACACCTGATTCTTCAGACATTGAGCCACACCTGATTCTGCAGACATTGAACCACACCTGAACATTCAAGCCACTCCTGATTCTTCAGACATTGAGCCACACCTGATTCTTCAGACATTGAACCACACCTGAACATTCAAGCCACACCTGATTCTTCAGACATTGAGCCACACCTGATTCTTCAGACATTGAGCCACACCCGATTCTTCAGACATTGAACCACACCTGATCATTCAAGCCACTCCTGATTCTTGAAACATTGAAGCCACACCTGAACATTCAATTCTGGGTCAATTGCGTTGTGCTGCTAAAAATTTATTTATATATATATATATGTATATATATATATATTTAAAGAAACACAGATAATGTTATTGTTCCTGAGCGTGAATGAACCACGATAAGTATTACCCCCCTCTGCTGTTGACCACAGTGATACTCCAATCAATTCGAAAAAAAAACCCACTGTTTTCATTTTCATCATTCGCGCATTTTCATTTTGTTTCTAGTTAACAAAACTCTGTACCTTAGTAGTACAATATTTGAGAGGCTTTTCTTTAAGTATCGTTCGAAGGACAAGTACAATACTTTAGCCAACCACTATCAGACAGCGATGATTGGGTATACCGTGCGATGCTTTGGCCAATCGCCGTCGCTGTCTAAATATAGCTGCTGCAGTGCAGAAAAGTCCATTCAGCGGACACTTCTTCTTCTGCGTTCACTCGTATGCACACGAGTGGGCTTTTACGTGTATGACCGTTTTTACCCCGCCATGTAGACAGCCATACTCCGTTTTTGGGGGTGTGCATGCTGGATATGTTCTTGTTTCCATAACCCACCGAACGCTGACATGGATTACAGGATCTTTAACGTGCGTATTTTGATCTTCTGCTTGCATATACACACGAAGGGGGTTCAGGCACTAGCAGGTCTGCACATATGTTGACCTGGGAGATCGTAAAAATCTCCACCCTTTACCCACCAGGCGCCGTCACCGTGATTCGAACCCGGGACCCTCAGATTGACAGTCCAACGCTTTAACCACTCGGCTATTGCGCCCGTCATTCAGCGGACACAAAGGAGGTTGGGTTGGTAGGATAATCACGACAGCCAAAAGGCATATGCAGACAGCAAACCGCACAGCAGAAATGCAGTCCATCTGTCGGTCAAAAAACCTGTCCATCTATCTGTCTGTCTGTCTGTTCCTGTTCTGTCTGCATTGTAGCGTTTCGCAATCAGATGTTTTACACTGTCCTCTGACAGATTAGCACGTCATCATTATGACGTCATTATTAATCTAAGTAGAGCACTGGTGTTACGTGAAATAAAATTCTTGCCTTGTATTGCCAAAACAGTTCCTTTTTAAAGTTGCTTGTGATATAAATGATGCACTTTTTTTTAAAAAGTTTAAAGTTGTCATTACAATTCAAATTAAAAAGACAATTTGTATTTGTATTTGCATTTGCATTTCTTTTTATCACAACAGATTTCTCTGTGTGAAATTCCGGCTGCTCTCCCCAGGGAGGGCGCGTCGCTACACTACAGCGCCACCCATTATTTGGTATTTTTTTCCTGCGTGCAGTTTTATTTGTTTTTCCTACCGAAGTGGATTTTTCTACAGAATTTTGCCAGGAACAACCCTTCTGTTGCCGTGGGTTCTTTTACGTGCGCTAAGTGCATGCTGCACACGGGACCTCGGTTTATCGTCTCATCCGACGAAATGAAACTGAAACTGAAAACAGAATTCCGAATTCGGCTGCTCAGGAAGAGTCCTCGTTTGGTACATCTCATATCTACCTCATATCCTGTCTCTGTTTGTTGGCCATCAATCCACTCCGTCTGTGTTGAAGTATGGAGTGCCACAGGGTTCGGTCTTGGGTCCGGTTTTATTTGCTATGCACAGACAGCCCCTAAGCACTGTCATTCCTCAGCCAGGTTACTCGTGCCACTTCTTTGCAAACCAGCCCCACAACTATGCTGTTGCCTCAGACTTTCTAACTCTTGTCTCAAGTCGGAAAGATTGTATCGAGGTTGTCAGTGGATGATTGACTGGGAATGGGGGATAAAACTGAGCTTATTGTCAATGGCACCAAGTCAAAGGTTAATCACATTCTCCCAGTCTATCAAAAACATTGGCTTCTACGCAGATTTGAAAAAAAAAAAAAAAAATCATCCATTTGGAAATGACATTGAGCACCCACATGCTCATCACTCACCCTGCACAATATCTCAGCCAGCAGCCAAGTCCAACACAATCACAACATGGCAAAGGTTGGACAAAAGATAAAAAAAGCAACATTTTTTTTTGCTAAATACACACAAGCAAGTAATGCAACACAGCGGGTACCCCCCCCCACCCCCCACACACACACCAGTCCCTTTATCCCCCCCCCCTCCCACGATGTCCCCTTACACACCCTCCCTCCCCAACACCCACCCACAACACACACATACCCCCCCCCCACACACACACACACACACACACACACACACACACACTCATACTCACACTTACATAACATGAATATTAAGAAACACACTTTCAGTTTCAGAATAAAAAATGCTTCAGTAATATAATTATAAATTGTTAAATGGCAGCTTTAGTATAAAAAACAAACAAAAAACAATATGCAGTAAAAGAGATATGTTCTAAAGTAACACGAACATTAAAATAAAAGATTCTTGATTAAGAAACCCTGCCACAAATTAATCGTTAGAAATCATAAATCTCGTATTGTAAACATGATAGTTAAATCATGATATTGAACAAACATGTGAAACACGAAACGCACGCACGCACGGACGGACACACACACACACACACACACACACGTAACAGCAAACAAATGACACCAATGGATACGTCAGTAATGTGTGTGCTGCCTGTCTAGGTTGTGTGTTCGGATTGCTGTTGGGATAAAAGAACAGTTGTGTCATGTTGTTCTTGGTGCTCGAAACCTTTCGCTTCTG
The DNA here is from genome assembly GCF_041734735.1 of Babylonia areolata. Taxonomy (NCBI): domain Eukaryota; kingdom Metazoa; phylum Mollusca; class Gastropoda; order Neogastropoda; family Buccinidae; genus Babylonia; species Babylonia areolata. The sequence continues at coordinate 6,227,547 of NC_134907.1, forward strand.
TCTACCCGTTTGGTTTTGAAGTCCGAGAAAAGAGGACGAGTTTCGTTATCTGAAATTAAGTAAAATCTACCTGCCATCTTTTTTCGGTAAGTGTCGTCAATCCTGTATGTACTCTGTCTTACTGTCATCAGTTCAAAGTCCTGTCTGTACTCTGTCTTACTGTCATCAGTTCAAAGTCCTGTCTGTATTCTGTCTTACTGTCATCAGTTCAAAGTCCTGTCTGTATTCTGTCTTACTGTCATCAGTTCAAAGTCCTGTCTGTACTCTGTCTTACTGTCATCAGTTCAAAGTCCTGTCTGTACTCTGTCTTACTGTCATCAGTTCAAAGTCCTGTCTGTATTCTGTCTTACTGTCATCAGTTCAAAGTCCTGTCTGTACTCTGTCTTACTGTCATCAGTTCAAAGTCCTGTCTGTACTCTACAGTTAAAAGTCCTGTATGTATTCTGTCTTACTGTCATCAGTTCAAAGTCCTGTCTGTACTCTGTCTTACTGTCATCAGTTCAAAGTCCTGTCTGTACTCTGTCTGATTCTCATCAGTTCAAAGTCCTGTCTGTACTCTACAGTTAAAAGTCCTGTCTGTATTCTGTCTTACTGTCATCAGTTCAAAGTCCTGTCTGTACTCTACAGTTAAAAGTCCTGTCTGTATTCTGTCTTACTGTCATCAGCTCAAAGTCCTGTCTGTACTCTACAGTTAAAAGTCCTGTCTGTATTCTGTCTTACTGTCATCAGCTCAAAGTCCTGTCTCTACTCTGTCTGATTCTCATCAGTTCAAAGTCCTGTCTGTACTCTACAGTTAAAAATCCTGTATGTATTCTGTCTTACTGTCATCAGTTCAAAATCCTGTATGTATTCTGTCTTACTGACATCAGTTCAAAATCCTGTATGTACTCTGTCTTACTGTCATCAGTTCAAAATCCTGTCTGTACTCTACAGTTAAAAATCCTGTATGTATTCTGTCTTACTGTCATCAGTTCAAAATCCTGTATGTATTCTGTCTTACTGACATCAGTTCAAAATCCTGTATGTACTCTGTCTTACTGTCATCAGTTCAAAGTCCTGTCTGTACTCTGTCTTACTGTCATCAGTTCAAAGTCCTGTCTGTACTCTGTCTTACTGTCATCAGCTCAAAGTCCTGTCTGTACTCTGTCTTACTGTCATCAGTTCAAAGTCCTGTCTGTACTCTGATTGTCATCAGTTCAAAGTCCTGTCTGTATTCTGTCTTACTGTCATCAGTTCAAAGTCCTGTCTGTACTCTGTCTTACTGTCATCAGTTCAAAGTCCTGTCTGTACTCTGTCTTACTGTCATCAGTTCAAAGTCCTGTCTGTACTCTGTCTTACTGTCATCAGTTCAAAATCCTGTCTGTACTCTTACTGTCATCAGTTCAAAGTCCTGTCTGCACTCTACAGTTAAAAGTCCTGTTTGTACCCTGTCTTACTGTCACCAGTTCAAAGTCCTGTCTGTACTCTGATTGTCATCAGTTCAAAGTCCTGTCTGTACTCTGTCTTACTGTCATCAGTTCAAAATCCTGTCTGTATTCTGTCTTACTGTCATCAGTTCAAAGCCCTGTATGTACTCTGTCTTACTGTCATCAGTTCAAAATCCTGTCTGTACTCTGTCTTACTGTCATCAGTTCAAAATCCTGTATGTACTTTGTCTTACTGTCATCAGTTCAAAGTCCTGTCTGTACTCTGATTGTCATCAGTTCAAAGTCCTGTCTGTACTCTGTCTTACTGTCATCAGTTCAAAATCCTGTCTGTACTCTGATTGTCATCAGTTCAAAGTCCTGTCTGTACTCTGTCTTACTGTCATCAGTTCAAAGTCCTGTCTGTATTCTGTCTTACTGTCATCAGTTCAAAGTCCTGTTTGTATTCTGTCTTACTGTCATCAGTTCAAAGTCCTGTATGTATTCTGTCTTACTGTCATCAGTTCAAAATCCTGTATGTACTCTGTCTTACTGTCATCAGTTCAAAGTCCTGTCTGTACTCTGTCTTACTGTCATCAGTTCAAAGTCCTGACTGTACTCTGATTGTCATCAGTCAAAGTCCTGTCTGTACTCTGTCTTACTGTCATCAGTTCAAAGTCCTGTCTGTACTCTGTCTTACTGTCATCAGTTCAAAGTCCTGACTGTACTCTGATTGTCATCAGTCAAAGTCCTGTCTGTACTCTGTCTGATTCTCATCAGTTCAAAGTCCTGTCTGTACTCTACAGTTAAAAGTCGTGTATGTACTCTGTCTTACTGTCATCAGTTAAAAGTCCTGTGAGAGCTGTCTCTCTGTCGCTATGTTTGTCCCTGTCTGTCTGTCTGTCTGTCTGTCTCTCTCTCTCTCTGTCCCGGCCCCCCTCTGTGTGCTCGTTTGTGTGATCTCTTCAGGATTTTCCACGGCTGAAATGAGAAAAGCAGATTATGTGATTTGAAAACACGTGAAATGATGGTGGGTGATTTGTGATCGGGGGTTAACAAAACGACCTTCACCTTCGTGCACTGTCTATCCCATAGGTCAACACTGTCATAATTCTTGCCCCGCCCTCGCCCTGATGCCATGTTCGGGGAACGAGACAAAGTTCATACAATTTCTAAACTTTTTTTTGTTTTTGTTCTGTGTTCTTGGGCTTCTTTTCCTTCCTCTTTATCTGTCCATGTTGTCATTTTCGCTGTTTTCCTTGTTCTTATTCCTGTTCATTAATGGGTTTAAAAAAAAAAAAATCTGAACGAAATAAAAAACAAACAAACAAAAAACAAAACAAAAAAACCAACAAAACAAACAAACAAAAAAACAACAACAAAAAACAAAACAAACAAACAAAAAAACAACAACAAAAAACAAAACAAGCAAACAAAAAAACAAACTTGATGTAAATATTACGCGGGGGTTTAAGCAACATGATTTGATTTGATGTGGTCTTGCTCACTTTCTCTTATTCTTGGTTTGTTAATGTTGTTGTTTTTGTTGATGTTGTTCTCCTCCTCCTCCTCCTACTCCTCTTCTTCTTCTTCTCAGCACTGAAGTATCGGTGGCTGGACATTTCTTCAGCAGCAGTGTGCATGTCAAATGACATACGAGGACCTGCCCAGTATCAGGACTGGCCCGGAGTGTTCTTTCTGATGAAGTGTCTGGGGTTGTTCCTATGTGCCTTTTATTGACGTGTGTGCTAGCTGGATCCCGAAGATGCTCTTGTATGACCAGCTGAAGGAAGGCCACCACGAACGTGGAAGACCCTGCAAGCGCTTCAAGGACACCTTGAAGACAAACCTCAAAGCCTGTGACATAGACATCGCTTCCTGGGAAACTGATGCCCTTGACCGCTCTCGCTGGAGGATGCTGTGCTCTGGTGGCATAAAGACGTTTGAAAACAAGAGAACGCTGGCCATTAAGGAGAAGCGAGAGCGAAGGAAGCAGGGCTCAACTTCTGGAGATGTTTTCCCTTGCAACACCTGCGGGAAGTGCTGTGCATCCAGAATCG
>NC_134907.1:6236009-6246009 GCF_041734735.1 Babylonia areolata
TGAAATTCGAGCTGCTCTCCCCAGGGACAGCGCGTCGCTACACTGAGAGCGCCACTCATTTTTCGGGGGGTATGTTTTCCTGCGTGCAGTTTTATTTGCTTTATATATATATACAGAATTTTGCCAGGAACAACCCTTTTGTTGCCGTGGGTTCTTTTACGTGCGCTAAGTGCATGCTGCACATGGTACCTCAGCTTATCGTCTCATCCGAATGACTAGCGTCCAGACCACCACTCAAGGTCCAGTGGAGGGGGAGAAAATATCGGTGGCTGAGCCGTGATTCGAACCAGCGCCCTCAGATTCTCTCGCTTCCTAGGCGGACTCGTTACCTCTAGGCCACCACTCCACTTGAGGACTAGCTACGAAAGTGTTCCAGCAGAGAGATCCAGATTGTTGGCAGCAGCGGTGCAAAGGGGGTGGAAGGGGGGGGGGGGGGCAGGAGGGGAGCGAATTTGACCCAGTCTCAGTAACTGGCAGAACAGAGTGCGGCACAAGTGTTTGAAATGTGCATCATTTAAGAGTGTTTCGTCTAAGCAGAAGCCAGACTGTTTGAACAATGTACCAGAGAGCTCAACAGCATCAGTGGGGCTTGGTGTATCGGGAAAGGCTGCTTCTGCTCTGTCCAACATCACTCATTAAACATACCTGGCTGTGCCTTGGATTTAGAATTTTGCTGGCACATGAAGTTGTATTGGAAATACAAAGATATATTTTTTTATGTATCTGAAATGTCATATATGTCTTTAACGACGTGATCACTTTCAGTAACAGTGAAGTGAACGTTTTCTTCTTATATTTAAATGTACTTGTTCATTTATTCACTTAAAATTAAAAAAAAACCCAGATGCTTACAAGACAGTAATTCGTTTGGTTCTACTGCTACTACTACTACTAACACACACACACACACACACACACACACACACACACACACACACGACTTATCAAAATTCAACTAACTTGTGCACACATACCCACACGTGCATACTCACACAAGCGTACATACACATACACACACTCTCCTAATATCCCTTAGAGCAGGAAAAACGTATGATTGAAAATTACACACACACACACACACACACACACACACACACACACATGCTTACTCACATAGAGAGCATTTTTCCTCCCCAGTTTTTTTGTTCATTTGTTTGTCTTAATAATAATAATAATAATAAAATTATTATTATTATTATTATTATTATTAGTAGTAGTAGTAGTAGTAGTAGTAGTATTATTATTATTAATGTTAATGTATCATCATCATCATTCTTCTTCTTCTTCTTCTTTCCCTCGTCTAATATCAGTAGCACTGAATCTAAAAGACGAAAAAAGAGCACCGCGTATGGTGGAAGGAAGTGAAGGAGAGACAGGTGACTGGAGTTACCTTTCCCTGCAGGCACTGAAACTCTTCCTGTCGCACGGGCAACGCAGTCAGGGGAGAGAACCGGAAATGAAAGAGTGAAGTGACGACACAGAAAGAGTTAGAGGGAGAGGATGAAAGGACAGAGAGAAAAAGGAAAAAAGGGGAGAGAAGGACTGAAGGACTGAAGGCAGGAGGAAGGGAGGAGGGAGGGGGAGTGGGGGCTGTAACAAGAAAGGAAAGAGGAGGTAAGTGAGGGAGGAGGAAGAAGAAGAAGAAAAAAAAAAGCTTTTAGTCCAGCCAACTGCTGGGGGCCATGTTGGTCTGGAGAGGATGGACAGGGGGGGGGGGAGGAGGTGGTGGAGGAGAAGAGGGGGAGGGGGGGTGCCGGGGGGGGGGGGGGGGGGGGGGGGGGGACAGAAGAAGAAGGATAGGAAATACAACACCAACAACAAAACAGTTTCAGTTGCAGTTTCAGTAGCTCAAGGAGGCGTCACTGCGTTCGGACAAATCCATATACGCTGCACCACATCTGCCAAGCAGATGCCTGACCAGCAGCGTAACCCAACGCGCTTAGTCAGGCCTTGAGAACAACAAAACAAAGAACGAAAGAATGAGCGCGAACAACAAGTGGGACAACAGCAAAAGAACAACACGTGGGACAACAGCAAAAGAACAACACGTGGGACAACAACAAAAGAACAACAAGTGGGACAACAACAAAAGAACAACAAGTGGGACAACAACAAAAGAACAACAAGTGGGACAACAGCAAAAGAACAACAAGTGGGACAACAACAAAAGAACAACACGTGGGACAACAGCAAAAGAACAACACGTGGGACAACAACAAAAGAACAACAAGTGGGACAACAACAAAAGAACAACAAGTGGGGCAACAGCAAAAGAACAACAAGTGGGACAACAACAAAAGAACAACACGTAGGACAACAACAAAAGAACAACACGTAGGACAACAACAAAAGAACAACAAGTGGGACAACAACAAAAGAACAACGAGTGGGACAACAGCAAAAGAACAACACGTGGGACAACAGCAAAAGAACAACAAGTGGGACAACAACAAAAGAACTGCACGTGAGACAACAACAAAAGAATAGCAAGTGGGACAACAACAAAAGAACAACAAGTGGGACAACAGCAAAAGAACAACACGTGGGACAACAACAAAAGAACAGCAAGTGGGACAACAACAAAAGAACAACACGTGGGACAACAACAAAAGAACAGCAAGTGGGACAACAACAAAAGAACAACAAGTGGGACAACAGCAAAAGAACAACACGTGGGACAACAACAAAAGAACAACAAGTGGGACAACAACAAAAGAACAACAAGTGGGACAACAACAAAAGAACAGCACGTGGGACAACAACAAAAGAACAACACGTGGGACAACAACAAAAGAACAACAAGTGGGACAACAACAAAAGAACAACAAGTGGGACAACAGCAAAAGAACAACACGTGGGACAACAACAAAAGAACAGCAAGTGGGACAACAACAAAAGAACAGCAAGTGGGACAACAACAAAAGAACAACACGTGGGACAACAACAAAAGAACAACAAGTGGGACAACAACAAAAGAACAACGACAACAGCAAAAGAACAACACGTGGGACAACAACAAAAGAACAGCAAGTGGGACAACAACAAAAGAACAACAAAAGAACAACAAGTAGGACAACAGCAAAAGAACAACACGTAGGACAACAACAAAAGAACAGCAAGTGGGACGACAAGAAAAGAACAACAAGTGGGACAACAACAAAAGAACAACAAGTGGGACAACAGCAAAAGAACAACACGTGGGACAACAACAAAAGAACAACAAGTGGGACAACAACAAAAGAACAACAAGTGGGACAACAACAAAAGAACAGCAAGTGGGACAACAACAAAAGAACAACAAGTGGGACAACAACAAAAGAACGAGTGGGACAACAGCAAAAGAACAACACGTGGGACAAAAACAACAAAAGAACAACAAGTGGGACAGAGCCAACAAGTGGGTGGAGAGCCAACACAGGAACTTCTTCTTTTCCTTCTTCCTTCGTGGGCTGCAACTCCCACATTTACTCGTACGTACACGAGTGGGCTAATACGTGTATGACCGTTTTCACCCCGCCATGTAGGAAGCCACACTCCGCTCTCGGGGGATGTGCATGCTGGGTATGTTCTTGTGTTTCCATAACCCACCGAACGCTGACAGGATCTTTAACGAGCGTATTTGATCTTCTGCTTGCGTATACACACGAAGGGGGTTCAGGCACTAGCAGGTCTGCACAAATGTTGACCTGGGAGATGGGAACTTTACCCACTAGGCGCCGTCACCGAGATTCGAACCCCGGACAGCCAAGTGGTTGTCGCGTTTCCCGGTCACGGCGGCTGGTGGGGGAAAGGTGTGTTTCCGATCTCACAGGTAAACACATGTACAAACCTGTAAGTACTTGTATCCCCTTCGACTGTATTCACATGCAGACGATCAAATGCGCACGTTTAAAATTCCACAATCCGTGTCAGTATTTGGTCTTCTTCTTTCTTCTTCTTTCCTTTACACGACCAACATCGACTTGCCGATGACTCTGTCGTGGTTCATGCATGCTGGGTATTTTCGTGTCTCCATAACCCACCGAACACTGACATAGGTTACAAGATCTTTAACGTGCGTATTTGATCTTCTGCGTGCGTATACACACACGAAGTGGGTTTAGGCACTAGCAGGTCTGCACATTATTATATTGACATGGGAGATAGGAAAATCTCCACCCTTTACCCACCAGGCGCCGTTACCGAGATTCGAACCAGGACCTTCAGATTGAAAATCCAACGCTTAAACCACTCGGCTATTGCGCCCGAACATACCCACCATGCGCAACCCCAAAACCAGAATATGGCCGGCTACATTGCAGGGTAAAAACCATCATGCACACATGTCCACACGTACATAAAAGTGAAGCTCAAGAACGAAGAAGAAGTAGAAGACAACGACAAAGTCAGATGTCTGTCTTGGGGTCATTCGGATGAGACGATAAACCGAGGTCCCGTGTGCAGCATGCACTTAGCGCACGTAAAAGAACCCACGGCAACAAAAGGGTTGTTCCTGGCAAAATTCTGTAGAAAAATCCACTTCGATAGGAAAAACAAATAAAACTGCACGCAGGAAAAAATACAAAAAAATGGGTGGCGCTGTAGTGTAGCGACGCGCTCTTCCCTGGGGAGAGCAGCCCGAATTTCACACAGAGAAATCTGTTGTGATAAAAAGGAATACAAATACAAATCTCTCTTTCCACGAGCAATGAAATGAGGTCAGAGGAGACCAGGGTTATGACACGGCGGTGCAGGGAGGATGGCCCCCCCATCACAACATTAATCACACTCCCTTTATTCCACGTTTTCCTTTCTCGTAAGCTGCTGCCTGTCCCATTGGAACTCTGAAGACCAGGAAGGGATTACACAAACGAGCAAGCTGACAGGAGAGAGGGAAAGAAAGAGAAAGAAAGGAGAGTGAGAAAGAGAGAGAGAGGGGGGAGAGAGGGAGAGAGAGAGGGGAGAGAGAGAGAGAGGGAGAGAAAGGGAGGGGGAGAGAGAGGGAGAGGGAGAGAGAGAGAGAAAGAGAGAGAGGGGAGAGAGAGAGAGGGAGAGAAAGGGAGGTGGAGAGAGAGGGACAGAGAGAGAGAAAGAGAGAGAGAGGGAAGCGTGTGAGAGAGGGGGGGGGGGGGGAGAGAAAGAGAGATCGTAAGAGATAGATAGCTAGCTAGATAGAGATAGCTAGATAGAGAGAGAGAAAGAGAGAGATAGAGCGAGAGAGAGAGAGAGAGAGAGAGAGAGAGAGAGAGAGAGAGAGAGAGAGAGTATTTACTTTCAGTTAAATACAAACAGTATCTGTTCATACATTTTTTTCAGATAGGTACGTGTGGTAAGCTTTCTTAGAAGCGGACAGACTATTTTTGTCAGAGGTTTCTTATAACCCGAAAAAAATGACACACAGAGATCAGTTCCTGGGCGGTGCGCGCAGAGGATACTTTTCAAGGAAAGTCCCTTTCTGTGAATTTCTCACAAAGATAAGATTGTTCGATGGTTTTCATTATCTTATACACGAAGACACCTTTATTGAAGCAACATCTTAGATTAAATGGCAGAATATGTTAAGTTCCTTGTAGTCATTAGAAGGCAGAGACGTGGAGTTAAAAATGACTGGATCAATAGAACGTCGGTACTGACTTTTTTGTATGTTTGAAGTAGTTCGTATCCGTCAAACCCCAACATACTCAGTATATGGTTGTATATAAGCATAGAAAATAATGTTCGTGTATGTTGATCAAGAAAATGTATTATTCTACTAAGCTGATTGTTTTTCTTGATAGCTTCTTAGATGAAGACTAAATTAGAATATAGAATAGAATAGAATAGAATAGAATAGAATATGTCTTCATTACCAGGTGTACCGGGATCACAAGGGATATTGGGGGCGGGGGTGGGGGATTGGGTTGGGGGATTGTACTTAAAAAGGTACAAACATAGATTGAAAATCATATATAAACACAGGTGCAGTAGGGGTTTTTTTTTGACACATGTGCATATCAATATATGTACTTATGCATGTGCACTCACACACAGAGGCACACGTGCATATTCACGCACACACACACACACACACACACACACACACACACACACACACACACACGCACACACATGCACAAACAGGCAAACAGGCGAACAGACAGATAGAGAAAAAAGAGCGAGAGAGAACCATCAAATCATCTAAAAGCAATGTCGGATTTCAGGTGTCTGCCAGTTTCGTGTTTTTTTATTTTTATTTTTAATTTTTTTAGACTGTTTTAAGTTGTTATGATTTGGCAGGTTTTTAAATGTGTCTGTAGATTATACCCCTCCTGTGTATGAGACTTGACTTTCGATTTATTAGCTAATCTAAATGTCTTTTATGGTTGACTGGGAAATTATTAACAGTTGAATGAGGTGTATTGGCAGTTACTATTTTGTGCATAAAAACAGCCCTGTTGTATTCAAGTTTTTGTTTCATTGCGAATATATCAAGTGACCTACGGTCATTAGGAGGTAATAAACACGACACTTTCGAATTTATTAAAGCCCGTTTGTGCAAGCCACCAAGAGGTTTTAGGTATTAGCATTAGCAGAATCCCACGGCGTACAAGCAATATATATGACTGACAGTATGTGATCATTGAATAATTGTTCTTTGGATAGGGGAAATTAAGACAATGTTTTATTTTAGATAACTGGAATGTTTTGAGACATAATTTCACATGAGTAAGTAATATGTTCAGACCATGATAAATTATTGCCAGTAGCAATACCAAGAGTCCCATGTGATTTGATCTCTTCAGTCTGAACAGTCAGTCTGTCTAGTTGTACAGATATGCACTTGGTTTTTGACCACTGAGAAACACATGGTCACGTTTCGTCCATCTAACTAATCTGATCACAGTATCTTATAAACTGGATGTCAGAACTTTAATGAAGGAATAGTTGGAGTGGACAGAGTTGTCATGAGCAAACCATTCGCTATCAGATTTTATGTAAGAGGTTAATCATTAATGTATAAAAAAAGAGGAAGGGGCCAAAAATCGACCCTTGTGGTACACCATGCCTTATATCTTAAGAATTGGATTTTTAAGATCCAGTACAAGCCAGTTGCTGTTGATCTGATATAAATGAAGATATAGATTGCAAAGTATTCCGAACAGAGCCATAACAAGAAAGTTTCTTTAGGAGAAGAGAGTGATTTATTGTGTCAAAGGCTTAAGCAAGCTCAACGAAGACGATTCATGTAAGTTGATTATCATTCAAACCAAACGATCATTTATCGATCAGTTGTGTCAGAGATGGTACGACATGAATGATTTTTCTCTGAAAACTGGCTGCATTGGATGTATCAATTTATATTTTAAAAGAAAAAAGCTTAAATGAGACAGAAATGTTTTGGATGTGCTTTTGAAGTGTTTCTGAAAGAGGGTTAATACAGAGATAGTTCTGCGGGTAGAAGGATCCGAAGGATCGCCTGATTTAAAGAGAAGAAAAACATCAACACGGGAAAATAGCTTTTCTCAATGCAAAGGTTACAGACAGATGTAAGAAAGTTAGTACTGGTGCCGATTTTGCAAAAAAAGAGATGAATTTGCTGTCCAGTTCATGTTTTATCTTTGGAACTTTACTGTTTGATGGAAAGTAGAAAGGAATAAGTCGGGTACTGACATACAAAGAATGCATGCTTTTGAACCTATATTTTTTTATTGAAAATATTCAACTACCAGTTCCAAATCATTATATTTCAGTCCATCAATGTTCAATAACTTTTCGGCAATACTTATAAATTGATTGTTAATTGCGTCTGGTGTTATATCGTTAGTACTTTGTGTTTTGGTATATCCCTTGTTTGTTTGTAAGTCTGTTAGTGGTATACCAAACAGATTGAGTCTTGTTTGTAGGTGTGTTAGTGGCACACTAAATAGATCTTGAGTCTTGTTTGTCACTTTCTGTTGGTAGGTAATGTTTGCACGTTGCGTTTCTTTGCATTGAGTTCACTTTAGTTCTTTGTTTTATACTATGTTCCTGTTTTCTTGTTTTCATAAGATCCCTAATGTACATTTTTTTTTCAATTCTTTAGATATCCACGGAAGTTTCCATACGGTGTTTTATTCGTGTAGTCCTGAGTTGTGCGCGCTTGTACATCTTACAAAAGATGCTCATCCCAGTTTCCAGAGATTTTCTTTTTTCTGGATCGGCGTATTGATAGATACGAGAGAGAGAGAGAGAGAGAGAGAGAGAGAGAGAGAGAGAGAGAGAGAGAGAGAGAGAGGGAAAGAGAGAGAAAGGGGAAGACAAAGAGAGAGAGAGAGAGAGGGGGGGGGGGAAGAGAGAAAGGGGGGGGGAGAAAGATAGATAGAGGAGAGAGAGAGACAGAGAGAGAGAGAGTAGGGGAGAGAGGGAGAGAGAGGGGGGAAGAGAGACAGAGAGAAATTGAGAGAGAGAGAGGGGGAAGAAAGAAAGAGAGAAGAGAAAGAGAGAGGCGGGACAAAGAGAGAGAGAGGAGACAGAGAGAGAGTGGGAGAGAGAGGGGGAGAAAGAGAGAGAGGAAAAAGAGAAAGAGAGTGAGAGGGGAGAAAGAGAGAGAGAGGGAGGAAAGAGAGAGAGAGAGAGTGGGAGAGAGAGAGAGAGGAAGAGAGAGAGAAGGGGAAAGAGAGAGAGACAGAGACAGACAGACAGAGAAAGAGAAATAAGAGACAGAGAAAGAGAAAGAGACAGAGACAGGACGGAGATGGAACGGGCAAAAAATGAGTTATAACTTTTCATAATGAGAAGAAACGGACAGAAAAACTAAAATCAAAACAAGCAACTCTGGGACGGTAAACGGCAGAGACAGATCAAGTTTGGCCTCAACATCTACAAGGGAGGTAATCCATGACCGTAAGACTAGAGTGACGGCCCTTACTAAGTAAATCTTCCAGTCTACGTCATAAAAACATCGGCATGGAATCTGCTCTGACAGTCAGGTAATAAAAACTCTCTCTCTCTTTCTCTCTCTCTCTCTGTGTGCGCGCGCGCGACCGTATGTGCGTACGTGCCTGCAAGTGTGTGTGTCTCTCTCCGTCTCTGTCTCTCTCTCTCTCTCCCCCCCTGCCTCCACCTTCACCACCCCCCTCTCCCTCTCTCTCCATTCATCCCCCCCTCTCTCTCTCTCTCCCCCCCCTTCATTCTCTCCCTCTGTCTCACACCCCCCCTCTCCCTCCTCCTCCCTTCATTCCCTCCATCTTACACCCCCCCACCCCCCGACCCCCATCCCTCTCCCTTCACTTCCCATGTTCCAGCTGTCGGTGTCACTCTGTCTCTCCTTCTCCCTGTTATCATCATCATCATCATCATCATCATCATCTTCTTCTCTTTTTTCCCCCTTCTCTAATAATCATTTCAGTTTTATAATGGTTTGATCTTTTCAATGATAATATGTGTCGTTGCGTCGTACTTAGGTTGTGTACATGTGCTTTATTTTCATGTGTGTGTGTGTGTGTGTGTGTGTGTGTGTGTGTGTGTGTGTGTGTGTGTATGCGTGTGTGTAGTAGTAGTCGTCTTCAGTTTAACGTCTTCCATTTTAAGTGATATTAGTGTGTGTGTGTGTGTGTGTGTGTGTGTGTCCGTGTCTGTGTCTGTGTCTGCGTGTCTGTGTGAGTGTTTTGCCATAGCTTTTTTTTTTCTTTTTTTCTTCTTCTTTCTTTTTTTTTCCCCCGCATTTCCTTCTTTTTTGCCCGTGAGGGCTGGATGTAAGAAAAAAAAGCAGCTGTGCTTACTCCTCTACCCTCGTGAAATAAAAATTCGTTTCGTTTCGTTTCGTTTCGTTTCGTTTCGTTTCCCCACCCTCCCATCATTCCCTCCATCTCTTTTAATCCCCCCTCTACCTGTCCCATCATTCCCTCCATCTCTTTTAATCCCCCCCTCTACCTGTCCCATCATTCCCTCCATCTCTTTTAATCCCCCCCTCTACCTGTCCCATCATTCCCTCCATCTCTTTTAATCCCCCCCTCTACCTGCCCCATCATTCCCTCCATCTCTTTTAATCCCCCCTCTACCT
>NC_134907.1:6251009-6253509 GCF_041734735.1 Babylonia areolata
ATTCGATCATTACCAACACCCTGACACATCCAGACAATCCCAAAGCACTGTGTGGTTAAAACATTCTTTACAAAAAAAGTCCAATTTTCTTTCCCAGAATCTAACTGATTTAGCACCATTCCATAAGCTTGTCTGCTTATTCTTGTCAGTGGGAGCTGTATTAATCTAAACCAGTATCTAATACATTTGATCTTTGTTTTTACATGCACTGGCAAGTTTCACCATATTATGACATTTTATTGGACGAATGCAAAGGCACCGAAAGGAAGCGTTTCCATTTCTTGATTATCGTACAGTCCCCAGATTTCTGCACCATATGTTAGAATTGGTTCAATTTGTGAGTCAGAATATAGAGAAATCGATACAGTTAATTTTTTTTTTAAGATCTTATAATCTCCATTACCCGCTTCTTTCCTTTTCTACAACTTTCTGTCCATGCACTTCGAAGTCTCAACTCGAACGGAAGACCCGATTATCTATAAGAATTTGTTACTTTAACCTCGCAGTCTCCATAGAACCATTTTTCGTGAACTGAAAGATGGTATCTCTTTCGAAAAGCCATTACAATCATTTTTTTCCGATTTACCGTCAAATCTAACCTATCAGCCTCCAACTTTAGTGCATCCAGTTGGTTTTGTAGCCCTATAGCAGTGTCTGATATAAGAATAACGTCATCAGAAAACAATAACAAGAGAGAGAGAGAGAGAGAGAGAGAGAGAGAGAGAGAGAGAGAGGAGGGGGGAGAGGGATGGAGAGGGAGCGAACGCTCGCGCGCGGGTGTGTGTGTGTGTGTGTGTGTGTGTGTGTGTGTTTGTTGTTGTTGTTGTTGCTCACGCGTGCGCTAGTGTGATTATGAAAGACACAGACATGAACACTCCCCTCCACACACACACACACACACACACACACACAGACACACACACAGACACACACACACACACACACACTAACCCTATCGTTAGAGAAAACGAGCATTATGCTTTTTAATTCGGTATACGATCCCGAAAAACTCCCTGTATTTACTCTAGATGGTATTGTCATACATTATACACATACTGTCAAATTTCTGGTTCGGTCCTTGATGTTCAGGCCATGTGGTGCTGTAGTACTGAGAAGGTTATAGGTGTATAGAAAAAGTGTAAAGTGATCGACATAAACATAGACTTACAAGATTTAGACTGCCAGGATTACCGCAACTGTACGAAGACAATTACAGAAAGCAACCCCAAGGCTTACTTAAATGATTTATCCGTCTCCCAGTGAAGACCAGTTAGAAGTTTAATTCATCGATTCCGTTTGAATGCCCTACGAACAAAATTTGGCAGAAATATACAGTGTCTATGCAGAAAAGAAGTCAGTGTCTACCACATACTTGTCCAGTGTCCAAAAACAAGACAACTGTTCAGGATACAAAAAAGAAGAGGAAAAAAATTTGAACCCACTTGGGAGAGGAGAGAGGGAAAGTCTTCAAAGCAACTGAAGACAGCAGCAGTCACATGTGCAGTTATCTGGTTGTTGAATAAAATTCACTTGTCCTGAGAACAGTTCACTGCTGGTTGGAAAAGGTGGATGGGTGAAGGAAGTGAGAGAGAATCTAGACAGTGAGAGGAAAGGGGGCTGGGGGAAGAGGAAAAAGAGGGGGAGGGGAGGGGAGGGGGAAATGGGCAGGGTGGGGATGAGGAAAGCTGTGATTTGGTTTAGTCCTTGATGTTGAGGCCATATGGTGCTGTAGTACCGAGATGGTGGATAATCTGTTTCTCCATGTTCTTTCTCTTGAAGGAGTCACCAGTGCTGTTGCGCCAGACCACTGATATGGAGAAGTGGGTTATGCTGTGGGGATCAGTGTTGAAGTGTATAGCCACAGGGGTTTGCTTTTTCTAGAGGATTCTGTCCCTGTGCTCTTTGCTGCGTTCTTCCAGTGTGTGGTATGTCTCGCCTACGTAAATACGACCGCACAGGCTGCAGTGGACCACATACACCAGATCACTGGTTTGGCAGCTGAAAGTGCTCCTCATGGTGGACTGGCGTCCTGAGGGCCCCTTAAAGGTGAGTGTGGTAGTGTTGAGGAAGGGACAGCATTTGCACTTTGGTCTGTCACAGCAGCTGTTGCCCTGGGAACGGAGGTTCTGGGGTGGAGGGGGGGGGGGGGGGGAGGGGGAGGGGCTGTGGGTCGGAATGACGACCTAAGACAACTGTTCTTTCAAAAACTAGCCGACCAGTTTCCACCAAACACATATTTGTTGTTAGGAGATGTTTTTTTCATTACTTAAAAAAAAAGAAAATCTGAATGTTTGATTCAAAGTCCAGTTGGTATTTACCTTTGACTGATCAGGTTTTTGTTATCATTAGCATGCTTTTTACTGCTATGTAAATGTTTAGATGTTTAACGCACTGTCGTAATTCATGTTATAATTCACTGTTCGTCACTACAGCTCCTCGTCTTCCACTACTCACTACAGTCATCCCACCACCTCTTCTCATGTACCCCACCACCTCTTCT
>NC_134907.1:6256009-6258509 GCF_041734735.1 Babylonia areolata
AGCGGATAATCACGTGGCGAGGGTTCAGTTACATGCAAACGTGCACGTGCAAGTGTGTGCACTGAGTATGATGAAGAGAAGAATGGAGATATTGAGACAGAGGCAGAGTTACATATAGGTGGACATAGAATGTTTGCAAATGTTGCTGCACGAACATGCTACTGTCCTGATGAAGGCGTGTGGTGAGGATATAGACACAGAGAGAGGGAGAGGGGGG
This sequence comes from Babylonia areolata, assembly GCF_041734735.1. Taxonomy (NCBI): domain Eukaryota; kingdom Metazoa; phylum Mollusca; class Gastropoda; order Neogastropoda; family Buccinidae; genus Babylonia; species Babylonia areolata. The sequence goes on from NC_134907.1 coordinate 6,256,227, forward strand.
AGAGAGAGATGGGGTGGGGGGGGAGAGGGAGAGGGAGAGAGAGAGGGGGAGGAGAGAGAGAGAGAGAAGAAGAGAGAGGGGGGTGGGAGAGAGAGAGAGAGGGAGAGAGGGGGGGTGGGAGAGAGAGATGAGAGAGGGAGAGAGAGAGAGGGAGAGGGGGAGAGAGAGGGAGGGAGGGAGGGAGGGAGAGAGAGAGAGAGAGAGAGAGAGAGAGAGAGATGCAGAGAAACAGAAATAGAAAAATAGAGAGAGACCTAGAGTCAAAAGAGTAAGACACATAATACTTCATACGCAGATGGTCACTTGCCTAAGTATTGAAACTTGCAGACTAATTCCAGAGTCAACGATATACGTGTGGGGAAGAAATGTGTGTCTCGTCAATTTCCCGAAACGATTCATAGTTTGCTTCATCATCTTTCGCTGGAAGTTATTACCGCTATAAACGTCAGTCCGCAGAGAACGGCTTTAATATTGTGAGAGGGATATGTAGACACTGGTCTCCCTTTGACGAAATGTAGTGGAAGGAAAGCGAAGGGGATGATGTTGTGTGACAAAGCAACGTAAGGTATAGGGCATAAGTGTGAGAATGGATGGATGAAAGGGAGAAATAGGATGAGAAAGAGAAGAAAAAGAGGGAGGAGGAAGAGGAGGAGGAGGAGGATGAAGAAGAGACAGACGGCTAAACAGACCGACAACTGGACGGACAGGCAGACATACAGAGACAAAGACAGACAGACATAAAGACACAGATACAGACTTGAGACACAGAGACTGATGCAAAGAATCAGAGACAGAGGGAACCAACATGAGCCTTGGGACACATGGCGATCAGTTTTTGAATGTAGAATAGTTTGCATGTGGGAGCTGAGTGTGTTCGTAGGGGGAGGGGGTGGGGGGATTAGGGGGTGGGGGGGGTAGACAGACAGACAGACAGACAGAGACAAAGATTGACACGGAGAGACAGACAGGCAAAGAGAGAGAACAGAGACAGGCAGACACACAGTGACACACACAAACAGGTACAGATATAATTCACACCGACATCAGGGGGTACACACACGTTGTAGGACGGACAGAAGAGCAGAGACGTTGAGAGAGTTACAGTGAAAACAACACAAAACAACACAAAAACAAAACAAAACAAAACAAAAACAAAACAAAACAGACCCAGCAGAGCACGTGAAGGCAGAAAGTGTGGATGTGCTGACACATGGGAATGTGGCCGTCCAGAGATGGATTCAAGTGTGTGTGTGTGTGTGTGTGTGTGTGTGTGTGTGTTTGTGTTTGTGTGTGTCTGTGTGTGTGTATGTGTGTCTGTGTGTGTGTGTGTGTGTCTGTGTGTGTGTGTGTGTGTGTGTGTGTGTGTGTGTGTGTGTGTGTGTTTGTGTCTGTGTGTGTCTGTGTGTGTGTGCGTGAGAGAGAGAGAGAGAGAGAGAGAGAGAGAGAGAGAGAGAGAGTTCAAAGTTTCGTGAGCTTTGACTGTTGTCGCCCAGTTCAGGAGCACTTGATGAACTCCATATAAATCCAGAGTGAAGTGCATTCGAGTCAACATCTACCACTTGCTGGATTCAAATCTCTGCCTGTAACCAGACCTTTGGAGATGAAGGAAAAGTGTTTTTCCATCAATTCCCCCTCAAGCAAAGTTTTTTTTTTCATCAACTTCTGCACAAAGTTATTCCTATGTAAAACTTTGCGAGGTCTGCTGAAGATTGCTTTGATATATGACAAAACAATACAAGGGATGACTGCTTCTTGCTTGTAGGATTGAGGTAGGAAGCGATTGAGTGAGAGGGTGGACGAGCGAACGAGAGAAAAGAGAGAAGAAGAAGAAAAGAAGAAGAAGAAGAAGAAGAAGAAGAAGAGGCACACGACAAAGATAAGACAGACAGGCGGACTGACAAAGATACTGACAAAGAGACTGACAAAGAGACTGACAAAGAGACTGACAAAAAGACTGACACACAGAGCCAGATGCAGAGAAAACTATTAAATGCCTCAGGACAGCCAGCTCCATGCCCCCCCCCCCCCCCCACACACACACCCCGCCCCCCGTCCCCCGGGGTATGAACATGACCCTTGCTCGTGTGACCACACAGACAGCACACATGACACATGACATCCATCGTCAGTCACACTGGGTCCTGACAGTGCTGCGTGGACCTGCAGGTGACATTCCGTTCTTAGCTTCACAGCGCTTTGTCCCAGTGTTATCATTTCGTCAGGTTTTGATTACCACTAAAAAAAACAAGAGAGGCAAGGCCTTCAAGACTCACTTGTGATAAA
>NC_134907.1:6266009-6278509 GCF_041734735.1 Babylonia areolata
AGAGAGAGAGAGAGAGAGAGAGAGAGAGAGAGGAGAGAGAGAGAGAGAGAGAGGAGAGAGAGAGAGAGAGAGAGGAGAGAGAGAGAGAGGAGAGAGAGAGAGAGAGAGAGAGAGAGAGAGAGAGAGAGAGAGAGAGAGAGAGAGAGAGAGGAGAGAGAGAGAGAGAGAGAGAGAGAGAGAGAGAGAGAGAGAGAGAGAGAGAGAGAGAGAGAGAGGAGAGAGAGAGAGAGAGAGAGAGAGAGAGAGAGAGAGAGAGAGAGAGAGAGAGAGAGAGAGAGAGAGGAGAGAGAGAGAGAGAGAGAGAGAGAGGAGAGAGAGAGAGAGAGAGAGAGAGAGGAGAGAGAGAGAGAGAGAGAGAGAGAGAGAGAGAGAGAGAGAGAGAGAGAGAGAGAGAGAGGCAGACAAACAGACAGACAGACAGGCACTTTTTAACACTTTGACATTTTATTGTCATTACCTGCAAGGGTCTCTTGACAAATGGGATGACGGATTTTTTTTTTTTTTTTTTTTTGAGACAAGTACAGCAGAACACATCTTGCTTGTTCACACAATCTTTTTAATGCTCCTCAAAACTAAAGAAAACAAAATAAACACAAAATCAGAAACTCAAAAGGGAATAATATAACTGAAATCGAAAATCGACCATCCGTTCTATAGCGATGTCATGAAATTTATCAGTATCTGCTTTCTCATTAGAACACACACACACACACACACACACACACACACACACACACACACACACACACACACACACACACACACACACACACAGACAAATAGATACTACACATGATTGTCTTCCTTGTAATTTCTGGTGGTGGTGGTGGTGGTGTGTCCATCGAGATCGATGATGACCATCGTTGTCATCCAGATGGGGGATGGGGGATGGGGGAGGGTGGTGGTGGGGTGGGGGGAAGGATGCTCATGAATCTGTCTGTGAGTGCGCAGATGGCTGAATAGTCCAATATGCGCACGAAATGTTCGCTGACAGTTGGGGCAGACAAAGACAGGCATATCATTGTCAGGGAGCTTGTTTGCCCGTGACTTTCTGGCCTGTCTCTTCTCAACAGCTGCAGCAGTCCTGTTGGCCTCGCACAACCTGGCGCCTTTGTGCACAGCAGCGCGCCATTTGTCACGGTCCACTGCAGATTCCTCCCAGGAGTCAGGGTTGATATCAAACGCCTTCAGAGAGACTTTCAGAGTATCTCTGAAGCGCTTCTTCTGACCTCCGTGTGATCTCTTCCCTTGTTGCAGCTCGCCATAGAAGAGCCTTTTGGGCAGCCGATGGTCTGGCATGCGCGCCACGTGTCCAGCCCAGCGAAGCTGGGATTGCATCAGGATGGTGAAGATGCTGGGAAGGGTGGCTTTTGCGAGCACCTCTGTGTCTGGGGTCTTGTCTTGCCACTTGATGTTTAGTAGCTTCCTGAGGCATGTTGTGTGGAAGTGGTTCAGCTTCTTGGCATGTCGTTGGTACACTGTCCAAGTTTCGCAGGCGTACAGTAGTGTGGGGAGAACTACTGCTCTGTAGACCTTTAGCTTGGTCTCAAGACTAATGCCTCTTCTGTTCCAGACATTTGCATTGAGTCTAGCAAAGGTTGCGCTTGCTCTTGCAATCCTGACGTTCACTTCATCGTCGATGGTCGCATTTCGTGACAGTGTGCTGCCAAGGTATGTGAACCGCTCCACCGCACTGAGTCTCTGACCGTTGACTGTGATGTTGGGCTCAACGTAGGGTTTTCCTGGGGCTGGCTGATGGAGAACTTCAGTTTTCCTCGTGCTGATGGTAAGGTCGAAGTTCCTGCTGGCAGTAGCAAACTTGTTGACGCTGAGTTGCATGTCAGCTTCAGATCCAGCGTTGAGGGCACAATCATCAGCAAACAAAAAGTCTCTGATGATGTCTGTCATGACCTTCGTTTTTGCTTGAAGCCTTCTGAGGTTAAACAGCTTGCCATCTGTTCGATACTTTAGGCCGATTCCAACATCGCCATCTCTGAAGGCATCAGTAAGCATTGCAGAGAACATGAGGCTGAACAGCGTTGGAGCCAGGACGCAGCCTTGCTTGACACCAGTTGTGACAGCAAAAGGAGCAGATGTTTCACCATTGTCCTGGACTCGAGCCTGCATGCCTTCATGGAATTGGCTGACCAAGGAAATAAATTTCCGAGGGCATCCGTACTTGGCCATGATCTTCCACAGTCCCTCTCTACTCACGGTGTCGATGGCCTTAGTGAGGTCGACATAGGTGGAGAACAGATCAGCATTTTGCTCCTGACATTTCTCTTGCAGCTGCCTTGCAGCAAACACCATGTCAGTGGTTCCGCGCTCTTTCCGGAATCCACATTGGCTCTCAGGCAAATGACCTTGGTCAAGGTGTGCTGTGAGGCGGTTAAGTAGGATCCTGGCAAGTATCTTGCCTGCGATGAAGAGCAAGGAAATGCCCCGATGGTTATCACAGGCTTGCCGGTTCCCCTTTCGCTTGTACAAGTGAATGATAGATGCATCTTTGAAATCCTGGGGGATCGTCTCTTCTTTCCTCATGAGTGAGTACAGCTGATGGAGCTTCTCAGTCAGCACAGTGCCTCCATCCTTGTAGACCTCTGCTGGTATGGAGTCTGAGCCAGGTGCTTTGCCACTGGATAGCAGACGGATTGCTTTCTGGGTCTCAAGAAGTGTTGGCGGATCGTCCAGTGCTTCGTTGGTGGGGACTTGTGGGAGACGGTCTATGGCTTCATCATTTATGGAGGAAGGGCGATTTAAGACACTGTTGAAGTGCTCAGCCCATCGTTCGATCGTTAAAAAGCCCATCGTTCGATCGTTAAAAAGGGTTTACCTTAGTTTTTGTATTTCTGCAATGAATTTAGTTATGATTATATCATAAATTCATTATCAGACGATAAAGCAGCAACGAGGTCGAGTCTTTTAGCAATATCTAAGGAAAAAAGCACTGTTTTCTCAGTTCATCATTTGACTTAAACTGAAACAGAAAGAGTATTTCATTATCAACCCTTAATTCGTACAAAGGGCATGGCGATTCTGTGGATGTCCCAGGCTGAATCCATCTTTTGTTTGCATTGAAGCTAAATGTCCTCAGGCGAAATTTTGCTAAATTTATACTATGCTATTTATGTGTGATGAAATGCAAGGTATTCTTCTGTCTGAAACATGCTTTTAAATGTGAAAAACCAACTCTATTTTTCTTTACTTTCCATATCTGAATGCCAGTTCTGTTTAAAGTGGTTAAAATGTGTCCACAGGAATCATGTTTTACCTGATAATTGTTACAGTTTTTTTTTCTGTGGAGTGGTCAGATAGGTCTTTTCTGGCCTGGGTCAAAGGCGATGTTCCCTGGGTGATGGTCGGGTCAGAATGTTCACAAGGAGATCACCCTAGGTATGTCATGATCTAGACTCTAGGTGAGGCAGAAAAACTTTGACACCAGTCAAAATGTTACCTGTTGGAGTAATGGACTTGCAACATTTTTGTATTTTGTATTTCTTTTTTTATCACAACAGGTTTCTCTGTGTGAAATTCGGGCTGCTCTCCCCAGGGAGAGCGCGTCGCTATACTACAGCGCCACCCATTTTTTTTTGTATTTTTCCTGCGTGCAGTTTTATTTTTGTTTTTCCTATTGACGTGGATTTTTCTACAGAATTTTGCCAGGAACAACCCTTTTGTTGCCGTGGGTTCTTTTACGTGCGCTAAGTGCATGCTGCACACGGGACCTCGGTTTATCGTCTCATCCGAATGAGATGAGGTCACCAATGTTGGTAGATCAACAGTTCATCTTGAGGCCCTAAGCTGCCAAGTATTACTGTCAAACCCCGCCGTCATGCCACACACCACACACACCACACACCACACACCACACACACCACACACACCACACACCACACACCACACACCACACACCACACACACCACACACACCACACACCACACACACCACACACCACACACCACACACACCACACACACCACACACCACACACCACACACCACACACACCACACACCACACACACCACACACCACACCACACACACCACACACCACACACACCAAACACCACACACCACACACACCACACACACCACACACCACACACCACACACCACACACACCACACACACCACACACCACACACACCACACACCACACACCACACACACCACACACACCACACACCACACACCACACACACCACACACCACACACACACACACACCACACACCACACACACCACACACCACACACCACACACACCACACACACCACACACCACACACCACACACACCACACACCACACACCACACACACCACACACCACACACACCACACACCACACACACCACACACCACACACCACACACACCACACACCACACACCACACACACCACACACCACACACCACACACACCACACACACCACACACCACACACACCACACACCACACACCACACACACCACACACACCACACACACCACACACCACACACCACACACACCACACACCACACACACCACACACCACACACCACACACCACACACACCACACACCACACACCACACACACCACACACACCACACACCACACACACCACACACCACACACACCACACACCACACACACCACACACACCACACACACCACACACCACACACACACCACACACCACACACCACACACACCACACACACCACACACCACACACACCACACACACCACACACCACACACCACACACACTAACATCGGACTGATCCCCAAACCACCGTAAGCCTTGCTTGTTACGTGTCTTTGAAATCACAGAGCGTGAACAGTGTGTGTGTGTGTGTGTGTGTGTGTGTGTGTGTGTGTGTGTGTGTGTGTGTGGGTGTGTGTGTGTGTGTTGTGTAGTGTGTGTGTTGTGTGTTTGTTGTGTGTAAACAGTGTGTGTGTGTGTGATGTATGTGTGTGTGTAATGTGAACAGTGTGTGTGTGTGTTTGTGTGTGTGTGTGATACAGTGTGAGTGTGTGTGTGTGTGTAGTGTGAAGAAAGTGTTGGCCATGACCTCCATTCACACCTGTGACAGAAAATGTGTGTGTGGTGTGTAAACCCACATTCACACATGGCCGATGCACAGAGACAGAGAAGTGTTGGCCATGACCTCCCATTCACACAGGACATACAGAGAAAGTGTTGGCCATGACCTCCCATTCACACAGGGCATGACAGAGAAAAGTGTTGGCCATGACCTCCCATTCACACAGGGCATGACAGAGAAAAGTGTTGGCCATGACCTCCCATTCACACAGGGCATGACAGAGAAAGTGTTGGCCATGACCTCCCATTCACACAGGGCATGACAGAGAAAAGTGTTGGCCATGACCTCCCATTCACACAGGGCATGACAGAGAAAAGTGTTGGCCATGACCTCCCATTCACACAGGGCATGACAGAGAAAAGTGTTGGCCATGACCTCCCATTCACACAGGGCATGACAGAGAAAAGTGTTGGCCATGACCTCCCATTCACACAGGGCATGACAGAGAAAGTGTTGGCCATGACCTCCCATTCACACAGGGCATGACAGAGAAAAGTGTTGGCCATGACCTCCCATTCACACAGGGCATGACAGAGAAAGTGTTGGCCATGACCTCCCATTCACACAGGGCATGACAGAGAAGTGTTGGCCATGACCTCCCATTCACACAGGGCATGACAGAGAAAGTGTTGGCCATGACCTCCCATTCACACAGGGCATGACAGAGAAATGTTGGCCATGACCTCCCATTCACACAGGGCATGACAGAGAAGTGTTGGCCATGACCTCCCATTCACAGGGCATTGTCAGTCACTGCAGTGAACAGCACGGAGTCTGCTGGACTCACAAAGGACTTTATTTTCAGTGCGTGTCAATGCCGATAGTTGATATATCATTGTAAGCAAATGTCTGTCAGTCTTTCTTCCTTCCTTCCTTTCAATCTGCTGGTCTTTCGTTCAATACAAAAGTACATTTTTTTAACTTTTTTCTGTCATTCTTTCTGCGTTCATGGGCCGTTCACTCCCACATCTGCTCTAATGATATACAAGTTAACTTTTACGTTTATAACCATTTTTACCCCACCATATACCGCTTTCAGTGTTGTTATTGAACGTTTAGAACAAAGTAGTTCCCCACACGTTTTCATACATCTGGGAGCACCGTTTCCAAACACCTATCACTTTCATTTGTGTGGATCTTTCATTAAAGCTGCCAAGGCAGCAACAACAACAACAACAACAAAATGACGACGATAATGATGATAATATAATAAAACAGCAATAATAACAACGAAAACAATAATAATAAACTAAGATCAATGTAATAATGGTGATATGATAACGACGACAACAACAATAACAGTAAAAACAACCGGGAAAGAAAGTGACATATAAAAACAAATAATATTCCCTGGCTGATTGACAATAACCACCAGACCACTATAAAGCAACAAGAAAACAAAAAAAACAAAAAAAAAGAAGAATCAATATATAATATAAAACGATTCAGGATTCTCAGTGATTTTCCCATAAAGATCGTTGATTAAATACAATGCTTGTTTTTTTTTTTGTTTTTTTTAATTTTCAGTGTTAGATTTACATATTTTCTCCATAATACGGATGTGATGATTTAAGTTTTAATCACAATTCAATAATCCCCTGTTTTGGTTTTCATACCATCTTCCATCTCTGTCTCTCACTGTGTGTCTTTTTGTCTGTTTTTATGTCTTTGTCTTCCATTGTTTGTCACTGTCTGTGTCTTTGTCTTCCTTTGTTTGTCACTGTCTGTGTCTTTGTCTTCCTTTGTCACTGTCTGTGTCTTTGTCTTCCTTTGTTTGTCACTGTCTGTGTCTTTGTCTTCCTTTGTTTGTCACTGTCTGTGTCTTTGTCTTCCTTTGTCACTGTCTGTGTCTTTGTCTTCCTTTGTTTGTCACTGTCTGTGTCTCTTTCCGTCGGTCCGCTTTGCTCCTCTCATTTCTTTCTGTTCTCTCTGTGTCATTCTCTGCTCACTTTGTTCATGTGTCTTCACCGTGTCTCTGTGTCTTCACCGTGTCTCTGTGTCTTCACCGTGTCTCTCTGTCTCTATGTCTTCACCGTGTCTCTCTGTCTCTGTGTCTTCACCGTGTCTCTCTGTCTCTGTGTCTTCACCGTGTCTGTCTCTGTGTCTTCACCGTGTCTCTCTGTCTCTGTGTCTTCACCGTGTCTGTCTCTGTGTCTTCACCGTCTCTCTGTCTCTGTGTCTTCACCGTGTCTCTGTCTCTATGTCTTCACCGTGTCTCTCTGTCTCTATGTCTTCACCGTGTCTCTGTCTCTGTGTCTTCACCGTGTCTCTCTGTCTCTATGTCTTCACCGTGTCTCTCTGTCTCTGTGTCTTCACCGTGTCTCTCTGTCTCTATGTCTTCACCGTGTCTCTCTGTCTCTGTGTCTTCACCGTGTCTGTCTCTATGTCTTCACCGTGTCTCTATGTCTTCACCGTGTCTGTCTGTCTCTATGTCTTCACCGTGTCTCTCTGTCTCTATGTCTTCACCGTGTCTCTGTGTCTTCACCGTGTCTCTCTGTCTCTGTGTCTTCACCGTGTCTCTCTGTCTCTATGTATTCACCGTGTCTGTCTCTGTGTCTTCACCGTGTCTCTCTGTCTCTGTGTCTTCACCGTGTCTCTCTGTCTCTGTGTCTTCACCGTGTCTCTCTGTCTCTATGTCTCCACCGTGTCTCTCTGTCTCTATGTCTTCACCGTGTCTCTCTGTCTCTGTGTCTTCACCGTGTCTCTGTGTCTTCACCGTGTCTCTCTGTCTCTGTGTCTTCACCGTGTCTCTCTGTCTCTGTGTCTTCACCGTGTCTCTCTGTCTCTATGTCTTCACCGTGTCTCTCTGTCTCTGTGTCTTCACCGTGTCTCTCTGTCTCTATGTCTTCACCGTGTCTCTCTGTCTCTGTGTCTTCACCGTGTCTCTGTGTCTTCACCGTGTCTGTCTCTGTGTCTTCACCGTGTCTGTCTCTGTGTCTTCACCGTGTCTCTCTGTCTCTATGTCTTCACCGTGTCTCTCTGTCTCTGTGTCTTCACCGTGTCTCTGTGTCTTCACCGTGTCTGTCTCTGTGTCTTCACCGTGTCTCTCTGTCTCTATGTCTTCACCGTGTCTCTCTGTCTCTGTGTCTTCACCGTGTCTCTCTGTCTCTGTGTCTTCACCGTGTCTCTATGTCTTCACCGTGTCTCTGTCTCTGTGTCTTCACCGTGTCTCTCTGTCTCTATGTCTTCACCGTGTCTCTGTCTATATGTCTTCACCGTGTCTCTCTGTCTCTGTGTCTTCACCGTGTCTCTCTGTCTCTATGTCTTCACCGTGTCTCTCTGTCTCTATGTCTTCACCGTGTCTGTCTCTATGTCTTCACCGTGTCTCTGTCTCTATGTCTTCACCGTGTCTCTCTGTCTCTGTGTCTTCACCGTGTCTCTCTGTCTCTATGTCTTCACCGTGTCTCTCTGTCTCTATGTCTTCACCGTGTCTCTCTGTCTCTATGTCTTCACCGTGTCTCTCTGTCTCTATGTCTTCACCGTGTCTCTGTCTCTGTGTCTTCACCGTGTCTCTCTGTCTCTGTGTCTTCACCGTGTCTCTCTGTCTCTGTGTCTTCACCGTGTCTCTCTGTCTCTGTGTCTTCACCGTGTCTGTCTCTGTGTCTTCACCGTGTCTCTCTGTCTCTGTGTCTTCACCGTGTCTCTCTGTCTCTATGTCTTCACCGTGTCTCTCTGTCTCTGTGTCTTCACCGTGTCTCTCTGTCTCTATGTCTTCACCGTGTCTCTCTGTCTCTGTGTCTTCACCGTGTCTCTGTCTCTGTGTCTTCACCGTGTCTGTCTTGCTCTGTATACCTAGCTCTGTAGTTCTTTGTCACTCTCTTACTCTTTGTTTCTCTGTTTGTCTACCTGTCTGTCTGTCTGTATCTCTGTCAATTTGAATCACTCATCCTTTCACTATTCTCTCTGTATATTTCTCTATTTTGTTCTCCCTCTTTCGCTTTCTTTTTTGTAGCTCTCTCTATCTTCCGGCCTCTCTCTCTCTCTCTGTCTCTCTCTCTCTCTCTCTGTCTCTCTCTGTCTCTCTCTCTCTCTCTTTCTCTCTCCCTCCCTTTCCGTAGAATTACCATGCCCATCATGTGGCTCACAAATTGAAGATGAGAAACACTTTTTGTTTGAGTGTGAAGCTTATGATGAGTTGAGAAAGAAATGTATATTTTTTGAAGCAGGTATAGCCGAAATGCACAACATTGTTTCTGTTTTATCATCTGAGGATTAAATTATAATTAGATCGATTGCAAAATTTATTGCAGAAGCGCAAAAAATAAGACAAGGACTTGTTATCCACGGGCAAAATAATGCAGTATAAGGTAGTTAACCATAGTTGACTGAATGCTGATATGTTCTGGAATGAAAGTAAGGACTACATGAAATTATGTATGTGAGAGGATGGTCGAATTTTCTTTTCCTTTTTTTTCCCCCTTAGTATTTTCCTTGATGTGATGAAGTGATACAATGTAGATATATAATTATGGTGACAGAGTTACCAATCTTTGTTTGATTGCAATGTTTAAAATTTACATCATAAAGATGATTGTAATCTGTTGATGTGAAAAAAAGTTACCCCCTTGTCAAAAGAGCTTTGCAGGCAATGACAATAAAACATTTCAAGTTTCAAGTTTCAACTTTCTCTCCCTCCCTTTCTCGTCTCCTCTGTTGCATATTGTTAATCAACTGTTTCGATCTGCTGTTGAAGAAAATGTCAGTAAGCTTGCTTTTCAATACATCTGTATCATCATCCACTCCCTCACAACACACAGACACATGTATGCAAGTCAACATACACACATACACCTGTACACGGCGCGCAAGTGCGCGTGCACACACAGACACACACACACACACACGGACACAAGGATAATAAAGAACAACAACGACAACAACAAAACAACAAATTGACGATTTTGCCCAGAGAGATTCCAAGATGGATCCCATTTCTGAAGGATAGGAAGGGTGTTTAAGTGGGGTGCAAGACAATCGCCATTCTTTTTGTCAGGTTAATTAAAAAAAAAAAAAAGCGCTCATATAAACCTCTTAAATCGTGGTTAATCAATTGTGTTTGTTTTCTCTCAATGCCCAGAAAATGATCTAAGAGATTTATCTATTGATTGATTAGATGATTGAGTGATTGAGCAAATGATTGATTAATCCGCCCCCCCCCCACCCCCCCGTCCACCCGAAAGTGGAGTATCGCTGCCTACATGGCGGGGTAAAAACGGTCATACACGTAAAAGTCCACTCGTGTACATACGAGTGAACGTGGGAGTTGCAGCCCACGAATGAAGAAGAAGAAGAAGAAGAAGAAGAAGAAGAAGAAGAAGAAGAAGAAGAAGAGGAAGAAGAAGAAGATTGGTTAAGTAATAGGGTGTGCTATGTCATTATTAACAATTATTAGATTTTATCTTTTATATGTTATCATGGTGGGTTGTTGTTGTTTTTCTTTTGCATGTTACAATTGGTTGAGGCGTGTCTCTGTCTTCCTCCTCCATTCACTGTGGTGAATGATTGTTTCTGTCACGTCAGTACTTCACTGTGGTGAATGATTGTTTCTGTCACGTCAGTACTGCACTGTGGTGAATGATTGTTTCTGTCACGTCAGTGCTCCACTGTGGTGAATGATTGTTTCTGTCACGTCAGTACTCCACTGTGGTGAATGATTGTTTCTGCATCTGTCACGTCAGTACTGCACTGTGGTGAATGATTGTTTCTATCACGTCAATGCTCCACTGTGGTGAATGATTGTTTCTGTCACGTCAGTACTCCACTGTGGTGAATGATTGTTTCTGTCACGTCAGTACTCCACTGTGGTGAATGATTGTTTCTGTCACGTCAGTACTCCACTGTGGTGAATGATTGTTTCTGTCACGTCAGTACTCCACTGTGGTGAATGATTGTTTCTGTCACGTCAGTAGTCCACTGTGGTGAATGATTGTTTCTGTCACGTCAGTACTCCACTGTGGTGAATGATTGTTTCTGTCATGTCAGTACTGCACTGTGGTGAATGATTGTTTTTGTCACGTCAGTACTCCACTGTGGTGAATGATTGTTTCTGTCACGTCAGTACTGCACTGTGGTGAATGATTGTTTCTGTCACGTCAGTACTCCACTGTGGTGAATGATTGTTTCTGTCACGTCAGTGCTCCACTGTGGTGAATGATTGTTTCTGTCACGTCAGTACTGCACTGTGGTGAATGATTGTTTCTGTCACGTCAGTACTCCACTGTGGTGAATGATTGTTTCTGTCACGTCAGTACTGCCACTGTGGTGAATGATTGTTTCTGTCACGTCAGTACTCCACTGTGGTGAATGATTGTTTCTGTCACGTCAGTGCTCCACTGTGGTGAATGATTGTTTCTGTCACGTCAGTACTCCACTGTGGTCCACATGTCATGTGTCGTTTAACTGTGTCTGCGTCATGTTGATGTCACCAGTCAGTCACATTTCTGCACACACCTCAAGGCCGCCGTCAGTCTCCCACACTGTTCAACACATTCCTGGACTGCAGCACGACTGACGTTCCTGAAGATCATGTCGGCACAGTCAGTGTCAGAATGACAGGGTATCTCACAAACAGAACATGGACCAAAGTTGATTTCACAGGGACCGAATCATGTCGGCACAGTCAGTGTCAGAATGACAGGGTATCTGACAAACAGAACATGGACCAAAGTTGATTTCACAGGGACCGAATCATGTCGGCACAGTCAGTGTCAGAATGAAAGGGTATCTCACAAACAGAACATGGACCAAAGTTGATTTCACAGGGACCGAATCATGTCGACACAGTCAGTGTCAGAATGAAAGGGTATCTCACAAACAGAACATGGACCAAAGTTGATTTCACAGGGACCGAATCATGTCGGCACAGTCAGTGTCAGAATGACAGGGTATCTCACAAACAGAACATGGACCAAAGTTGATTTCACAGGGACCGAATCATGTCGGCACAGTCAGTGTCAGAGTGAAAGGGTATCTCACAAACAGAACATGGACCAAAGTTGATTTCACAGGGACCGAATCATGTCGGCACAGTCAGTGTCAGAGTGATAGGGTATATCACAAACAGAAGATGGACCAAAGTTGATTTCACAGGGACCGAATCATGTCGGCACAGTCAGTGTCAGGGTGACAGGGTATCTCACAAACAGAACATGGACCAAAGTTGATTTCACAGGGACCGAATCATGTCGGCACAGTCAGTGTCAGAATGACAGGGTATCTCACAAACAGAACATGGACCAAATTTGATTTCACAGGGACCGAATCATGTCGGCACAGTCAGTGTCAGAGTGACAGGGTATCTGACAAACAGAACATGGACCAAAGTTGATTTCACAGGGACCGAATCATGTCGGCACAGTCAGTGTCAGAATGAAAGGGTATCTCACAAACAGAACATGGACCAAAGTTGA
>NC_134907.1:6288509-6303509 GCF_041734735.1 Babylonia areolata
CAGTAGCAGGATTGACACATCTGACTGATAAATTTTTGCATGGACAGTGTGTTGGCAAGGACAACGCTGAGGTTCCTGACTGAACTTGAAAGAGGGATGGATGTCTGCGTTCAATTGTAACTTATTTAGAATCATCCACTTTTGAATGTCTAGGAAGCAGTTGTATGTTTCTTGCAAGATCGACGAATCAATGGTTTCTCTATTGCAATGGGAAACCATTTACAGCTTAGTCTTTAGTGAAGGACTGTGACTCTCAAACTAGGAGGCAAAATTGCACTGGCTCTTAGTGCAGCAGCCTTGGGGGCTAGTTGGCCTTTGAGAACCATCCCAACACCGACTGTCCTAGAACCCTTTTGGCCAAGAGAGTGGGGATGTAACTTGGGTAAGACACTATCCACTATAACCAAATTCTTCCCAGATAGTCGGGACAGCAGTTACCTCCTCTGCTGTTCTGATGGTCATGGTGGAACATGACTGACTATCATTAACACCCAAAGATCCAAGAAAATGACACCAGAAACTTTTCTTTTCTCAGTAATAGGGTGTGTTCTGATATCGGTAATACTTACTTTGAATCTTATTTTCATGCTGCATGACTTCTTTGATTTTCTTTTTGTCTGAGTCTGTGCCAACAGTTATCCACCTGTCCACGTCAGCTATGTCAGATTCAAGTTTTGAATGCGCTAAATGCATGTTGTAATTTTGTCATTCAAATTATTGCAACATCGCAAATAGGAAAATAAACAAATAAATAAATGAACGAATAAGAAAAAGAAATGAGTTTATGAAATGAAATTACTAAAACCAAGATTGTCTGGGTTGTCTACTATATTTTACTGGTTGTAGGAAAGGAGCTTTGTGTATGTAATTATTATGTAATTTCAATATGAAACTTGATAAATTATCCGCATTAGTAACATCTCTGAATTTGAACCGGAAATTCAACATTCAAATGTTTGCAAGATCAATGGGACACCGCCCCACCTCACCCCAGCCATACACGTGGGGTGGGTTCACTAACACCCAACAACATTTGAACTTTACGGTCAGGTCACACCATACCTCACAACCTGCACACTCATCATTCTTGGTCTGTTTGTTGTGATAAGTCTTTTCTTCGTCTGTGATTTTTGTACTGATAAAGCCAGTATTGTTTGCTGCTAATTTAGAAACATTACATTCACTGTGGTAAACATCATTAATTTTCTGTCACACGAATACTATCTGTCAAAACATTGTCCAACCGAGCATTCATTGTATCAATACTGTTATTATCAAACATGTCAGTTAAATCACTGACATTTTCTTGGATCCGTTTAGGTCGGAGTGGAGCACTATTGTTTATTTCAACATCAACATTGTCATCTTGTGTGAATATGCTGGTAGACTGAATTGCAAAAGTGATATACAGGTATAGGCCAATGTATATAAAAATGCTCATTGAATGCACGCACAAAATGAAATATGTTTTGTGAGATAGCGATGTAATCGACAACACTACAATGTATGCATGTGCACTTACCACAGTTATCCAACTTTCATCCACTCATCCATCTAAAATACGCGCATTTACCGTTTTGCAAAATAAGTGAAATAAAAGCTTTGACAAATCAGAAAAAGTACAATTTCGAAATACTGTATCAGCTAAATTGATTGTACATGCGCACAACAGAATGATTTCAGTCTCTGCGGATTTGCCCAGAATGAAATGAGCAGTCTGTTGGGCTTTCCCCACTTACTTCAGGCCACAATGAATGGACCATGTCAAATCTGTTGACAGGACTTCGCTCAAAGGAATCATTGACGAGCAGCATTGTTGGTATGTTGGGAAATAAATAAACTACTTTCATTGTCAGCTCTGCGATAAAACGATCATGACACGTGAATACAAATGAACGAATGAAAAGAAAAGTGAGGAAAAAAGATCGAAAGAAAAGGAAGGCTGGAGGAAAGGAAGGAAGGAAGAAAGGAAGGAAGGGAGGAAGGAAAGTAGGAAGAAAGGCAGGAGGAAAGGAAGGAAGGCAGGAAGGAAGGCAGGAGGAAATGAAGGAAGGAAGAAAGGAAGGAAGGCAGGAAGGAAGGAAGAAAGGAAGGTAGGAGGAAATGAAGGAAGGAAAGTAGGAAGGAAGGAGGAAAGGAAGGAAGGGAGGAAGAAATGAAGGTAGGAAGAAATGAAGGCAGGCAGGAAGAAAAGACAAGAAAGAAAACCAAAGAGAAGAAAAAAGAAACACACGCGTTCATTATTAGGAAAATAAAATTATGATCTATTATTGGACACAGTGTTTGTACCTAACATATAGTGTTGATCAGACAGCTCTCTCTGTCTCTCTCTCTCTGTCTCTCTCTCTGTCTGTCTCTCTCTCTGTCTGTCTATCTGTCTGTCTCTCGCTCAAACAACCTGCATTGCTTAAATTGAACTTCTAAAAGTCCAAGTGGGTGTTACATGTATATGCAGGTCTAATATCATTGTTTAAATTGAACTTCTAAAAGTCCAAGTGGGTGTTACATGTATATGCAGGTCTAATATCATTGTTTAAATTGAACTTATAAAAGTCCAAGTGGGTGTTACATGTATATGCAGGTCTAATATCATTGTTTAAATTGAACTTCTAAAAGTCCAAGTGGGTGTTACATGTATATGCAGGTCTAATATCATGTTATGATACATCCTGTTCTTTCTCGGTGCTACAATTTCGTAACTGGTCGTTAACTTTTATCTAGCATAAAGGATATTACTTTTCTTTACTAAGGTGCTTTTTCTATGTGCGTACCGTGTTTTGGACTCAGTGACACACACACACACACACACACACACACACACACACACACACACACACACACACACACACACACACACACACACACACACACACACACACACACACACACACACACACACATATGTATATATATATATACATACATAAATCAGTGTTCTGTTCCGGCTTGTCCCCCTTTATGTGTCACCATGGCTCATGGCCAGTGTTCTGTAAACATATTCTGAGCTCTCTCTCTCTCTCTCTCTCTCTCTCTCTCTCTCTCTCTCTCTCTCTCTCTCTCTCTCTCTCTCTCTCTCTCTCTCTCTCTCTCAGCAATGTGTGACATATCTTCTGGCAGAGAGTGATGTGTACATTGGCCAGAACCTAATCAGCAACCTTGGCTGCCCAACGCCGACATAATGCCCACTGCTGTGTTTGTCTTGTCCTGTGAAGGACTGGGCTGCTCTTGGCAGTACATCTCTGTGTGTCTGTCCATCTCTGTCTGTCAGTCTGTCTCTCAGTTCCGAGTTCTCTCGCTCTCTGTCTGTCTGTCTGTCTGTCTGTCTGTCTATCCGCCTGTCTGTCTTTCTCAGGTCTATCCTGAGTTCTGATCGACTCTGTGCCTCTCCCCTCTCTCACTCTGTCTGTTTGTAGGTCTGTCTGTCTCTCTCGCTGTCTGTCTCTTAGAGCAACCGTTATATTATTGATTAATGTCATTGGAAGCAACTCTCTGCCCTGTCTGTCTGTCTGTCTGTAGGTCTGTCTGTCTGTCTGTCTCTCACCTTGCCTCTGTCTGTCTTTTTCCTTCGCTCGCCCTCTCTCCCTCCCTCCCTCCTATTCTCTCTCTCTCTCTCTCTTTCCCTCTCTTTCTCCCTCTCTCTCCCCCTCTCTCCCCCTCTCTCTCTGTCCCTCTCTCTCTCCCTCCCGTTCTCTCTATCTCCCTCTCTCTCCCTCTCTCTCCCCCCCCTCTCCCTCACTCCCATTCTCTCTCTCTCTCTCTCTCTCTCTCTCTCTCTCTCTCTCTCTCCCTCTCTGCTCCCCTCTCTCTCTCTCTCTCTCTCTCTCTCTCTGTCAAATTTCTTTTCGCCCAAATCCTTAATGTTAGGACAGCAAGGCAGGACCAGAGTTGTGTGGTAATCAGGAGGCTTTCTGGCCAGGAATTGGGTCAAAATGATAGTTTATTCTATTTCATGTTATTTCCAACATTAAAGGTTACATCTGTTTATTTTATCTGCTTTGTGCTGTTTTATTATTTTCTAACTTTGCTTATTTAGTCTTGTCCTCTTTTTTTTATTTTCTTATTTCATTTTAACCTTTTGTTGTCTATTTCTTCATTTAATTTCTTTAAAATTAATTTCATCTCATTATTGTTTATTTAGTTTTATCTTATTCTATATCTGTTTCATTCACTTTTATATTTTATTTTACCTTTTTAAGTCTATCATTTTAATTTTGGTTTTATTTCTTTTTCTATATTTCAACTTCCTCAATGTTCATGCCATTTTAAAGGCATTACACCCACACCACTCATCCACACACAGCCATGCACATTACACACCACTCATCCACACACAGCCATGCACATTACACCCACACCACTCATCCAGACACAGCCATGTACATTAAACACCACTCATCCACACACAGCCATGCACATTACACTCACACCACTCATCCACACACAGCCATGCACATTACACACCACTCATCCACACACAGCCATGCACATTACACACCACTCATCCACACACAGCCACGCACATTACACTCACGCACCTCATCTACACACAGTCATGCACATTACACTCACACCCCTCATCCACACACAGCCATGCACATTACACACCACTCATCCACACACAGGCATGCACATTACACTCACACACCTCATCTACACACAGCCATGCACATTACACTCACACCCCTCATCCACACACAGCCATGCAGATTACACTCACACACCTCATCCACACACAGCCATGCACATTACACACACACCCCTCATCCACACACAGCCATGCACATTACACTCACACCCCTCATCTACACACAGCCATGCACATTACACTCACACCCCTCATCCACACACAGCCATGCACATTACACACCCCTCATCCACACACAGCCATGCACATTACATCCACACCCCTCATCTACACACAGCCATGCACATTACACTCACACCCCTCATCTACACACAGCCATGCACCAATCTTCTCTGCTGCAGTGTCCGTGCCGGTGTGGTGCCCAAGAATGCCCCCACCCCAAAGTTAACCTCATGGCGTAATTCTGCAGAAGGCCTGAAAACACTGACTGTGGTAGCTTGGGAAGAGACCGGACTTTTCCCTGATATAACTCAATAACTCCCCCCCTCACCCCCCCCCCCACCCCCCCCGCTCTTCCCCTCTCTCCCTTCCCCCTGCACCCCCCCAAAACCACCCCGCCCCCCCCTCCCCCTCCTCCCTTCAAATCAGTTAGAAAGCACGGGTGACGTATTATTAGTGAAGAACAAACACAGAGCGTGGAGTTAATTTTGGGCAGCACCCAACACACCCCAGTCCCAAGTAACGTGATGTGTTAATGTGGGCTGCTATCTTTTCCACTCCAACAGTCTGTGATGTGTTAATGTGGGCTGCTATCTTTTCCACTGCAACAGTCTGTGATGTGTTAATGTGGGCTGCTATCTTGTCCACTCCAACAGTCGGTGATGTGTTAATGTGGACTGCTATCTTTTCCACTAAGTCTGTAATGTGTTAATGTGGACTGCTATCTTTTCCACTCTGTGATGTGTTAATGTGGGCTGCTATCTTGTCCACTCCAACAGTCTGTGATGTGTTAATGTGGGATGATATCTTTTCCACTCCAACAATCTGTGATGTGTTAATGTGGACTGCTATCTTTTCCACTCCAACAGTCTGTGATGTGTTAATGTGGGCTGCTATCTTTTCCACTCCAACAGTCTGTGATGTGTTAAAGTGGACTGCTATCTTTTCCACTAAGTCTGTGATGTGTTAATGTGGACTGCTATCTTTTCCACTCCAACAGTCTGTGATGTGTTAATGTGGACTGCTATCTTTTCCACTAAGTCTGTAATGTGTTAATGTGGACTGCTATCTTTTCCACTCAGTCTGTGATGTGTTAATGTGGACTGCTATCTTTTCCACTCAGTCTGTGATGTGTTAATGTGGACTGCTATCTTTTCCACTCCAACAGTCTGTGATGTGTTAATGTGGGCTGCTATCTTTTCCACTCCAACAGTCTGTGATGTGTTAATGTGGGCTGCTATCTTTTCCACTCCAACAGTCTGTGATGTGTTAATGTGGGCTGCTATCTTTTCCACTCCAACAGTCTGTGATGTGTTAATGTGGATTGCTATATTTTCCACTCCAACAGCCTGTGATGTGTTAATGTGGGCTGCTATCTTTTCCACTCCAACAGTCTGTGATGTGTTAATGTGGACTACTATCTTTTCCATTCCAACAGTCTGTGATGTGTTAATGTGAGATGATATCTTTTCCATTCCAACAGTCTGTGATGTGTTAATGTGGGATGATATCTTTTCCACTGCAACAGTCTGTGATGTGTTAATGTGGACTGCTATCTTTTCCACTCCAACAGTTTGTGATGTGTTAATGTGGGATGATATCTTTTCCATTCCAACAGTCTGTGATGTGTTAATGTGGGCTGCTATCTTTTCCACTCCAACAGTTTGTGATGTGTTAATGTGGGATGATATCTTTTCCATTCCAACAGTCTGTGATGTGTTAATGTGGACTGCTATCTTTTCCACTGCAACAGTCTGTGATGTGTTAATGTGGGCTGCTATCTTTTCCACTCAGTCTGTGATGTGTTAATGTGGACTGCTATCTTTTCCACTCCAACAGTCTGTGATGTGTTAATGTGGACTGCTATCTTTTCCACTCAGTCTGTGATGTGTTAATGTTGACTGCTATCTTTTCCACTCCAACAGTCTGTGATGTGTTAATGTTGACTGCTATCTTTTCCACTCCAACAGTCTGTGATGTGTTAATGTGGGCTGCTCTTTCTTCCACTCCAACAGTCTGTGATGTGTTAATGTGGGCTGCTATCTTTTCCACTCCAACAGTCTGTGATGTGTTAATGTGGACTGCTATCTTTTCCACTCCAACAGCCTGTGATGTGTTAATGTGGACTGCTATCTTTTCCACTCCAACAATCTGTGATGTGTTAATGTGGGCTGCTCTTTCTTCCACTCCAACAGTCTGTGATGTGTTAATGTGGACTGCTATCTTTTCCACTCCAACAATCTGTGATGTGTTAATGTGGGCTGCTCTTTCTTCCACTCCAACAGTCTGTGATGTGTTAATGTGGACTGCTATCTTTTCCACTCCAACAGTCTGTGATGTGTTAATGTGGGCTGCTATCTTTTCCACCACAACAGTCTGTGATGTGTTAATGTGGGCTGCTATCTTTTCCACCACAACAGTCTGTGATGTGTTAATGTGGGCTGCTATCTTTTCCACCACAACAGTCTGTGATGTGTTAATGTGGGCTGCTATCCTTTCCACTACAATAGTCTGTGATGTGTTAATGTGGGCTGCTATCTTTTCCACTACAACAGTCTGTGATGTGTTAATGTGGGCTGCTATCTTTTCCACTACAATAGTCTGTGATGTGTTAATGTGGGCTGCTATCTTTTCCACTACAATAGTCTGTGATGTGTTAATGTGGGCTGCTATCTTTTCCACTCTAACAGTCTGTGATGTGTTAATGTGGGCTGCTATCTTTTCCACTCCAACAGTCTGTGATGTGTTAATGTGGACTGCTATCTTTTCCACTCCAACAGTTTGTGATGTGTTAATGTGGGATGATATCTTTTCCATTCCAACAGTCTGTGATGTGTTAATGTGGACTGCTATCTTTTACACTCCAACAGTTTGTGATGTGTTAATGTGGGATGATATCTTTTCCATTCCAACAGTCTGTGATGTGTTAATGTGGACTGCTATCTTTTCCACTGCAACAGTCTGTGATGTGTTAATGTGGACTGCTATCTTTTCCACTCAGTCTGTGATGTGTTAATGTGGACTGCTATCTTTTCCACTCCAACAGTCTGTGATGTGTTAATGTGGACTGCTATCTTTTCCACTCCAACAGTCTGTGATGTGTTAATGTGGACTGCTATCTTTTCCACTCCAACAATCTGTGATGTGTTAATGTGGACTGCTATCTTTTCCACTCTGTCTGTGATGTGTTAATGTGGGCTGCTATCTTTTCCACTCCAACGGTCTGTGATGTGTTAATGTGGACTGCTATCTTTTCCACTCCAACAGCCTGTGATGTGTTAATGTGGGCCGCTATTCTTTCCACTCCAACAGTCTGTGATGTGTTAATGTGGACTGCTATCTTTTCCACTCCAACAGCCTGTGATATGTTAATGTAGACTGCTATCTTTTCCACTCCAACAGTCTGTGATGTGTTAATGTGGACTGCTATCCTTTCCACTCCAACAGTCTGTGATATGTTAATGTGGACTGCTATCTTTTCCACTCCAACAGTCTGTGATGTGTTAATGTGGACTGCTATCTTTTCCACTCCAACAGTCTTTGATGTGTTAATGTGGGCCGCTATTCTTTCCACTCCAACAGTCTGTGATGTGTTAATGTGGGCTGCTATATTTTCCACTCAGCCTGTAATGTGTTAATGTGGACTGCTATCTTTTTCACTCCAACAGTCTGTGATGTGTTAATGTGGACTGCTATCCTTTCCACTAAGTCTGAAATGTGTTAATGTGGACTGCTATCTTTTCCACTCCAACATTCTGTGATGTGTTAATGTGGACTACTATCTTGTCCACTCCAACAATCTGTGAAGTGTTAATGTGGGCTGCTATCTTTTCCACTCAGTCTGTGATGTGTTAATGTGGGCTGCTATCTTTTCCACTCCAACAGCCTGTGATGTGTTAATGTGGACTGCTATCTTTTCCACTCCAACAGTCTGTGATGTGTTAATGTGGGCTGCTCTTTTTTCCACTCCAACAGTCTGTGATGTGTTAATGTGGACTGCTATCTTTTCCACTCCAACAGTCTGTGATGTGTTAATGTGGGCTGCTATCTTTTCCACTCCAACAGTCTGTGATGTGTTAATGTGGGCTGCTATCTTTTCCACTCCAACAGTCTGTGATGTGTTAATGTGGGCTGCTATCTTTTCCACTCCAACAGTCTGTGATGTGTTAATGTGGACTGCTATCTTTTCCACTCAGTCTGTGATGTGTTAATGTTGACTGCTATCTTTTCCACTCTAACAGTCTGTGATGTGTTAATGTTGACTGCTATCTTGTCCACTCTAACAGTCTGTGATGTGTTAATGTTGACTGCTATCTTTTCCACTCTAACAGTCTGTGATGTGTTAATGTGGACTGCTATCTTGTCCACTCCAACAGTCTGTGATGTGTTAATGTGGGCTGCTATCTTTTCCACTCCAACAGTCTGTGATGTGTTAATGTGGGCTGCTATCTTTTCCACTCAGTCTGTGATGTGTTAATGTGGGCTGCTATCTTTTCCACCACAACAGTCTGTGATGTGTTAATGTCGGCTGCTATCTTTTCCACTAAGTCTGTGATGTGTTAATGTCGGCTGCTATCTTTTCCACTAAGTCTGTGATGTGTTAATGTGGGCTGCTATCCTTTACACTAAGTCTGTGATGTGTTAATGTGGACTGCTATCTTTTCCACTCCAACAGTCTGTGATGTGTTAATGTGGACTGCTATCTTTTCCACTCCAACAGTCTGTGATGTGTTAATGTGGACTGCTATCTTTTCCACTCCAACAGTCTGTGATGTGTTAATGTCGGCTGCTATCTTTTCCACCACAACAGTCTGTGATGTGTTAATGTGGGCTGCTATCTTTTCCACTCCAACAGTCTGTGATGTGTTAATGTGGGCTGCTATCTTTTCCACTCCAACAGTCTGTGATGTGTTAATGTGGGCTGCTATCCTTTCCACTCCAACAGCTGTTCAGGGGGATTGGAGGAGCTGTGCAGTGTATTCGGGGCCAGCCCGATTGAATTAGAGTTATTTCGGAGTCGTACTTCTGTCCCGGAAGTAGCTCTCACGGAGGTTTTGTGAACACGGGTTGGAATCATTTTAGTTCTGTCCCAAAACAACCCCCTCAAGACATGTCATTATGTTGCGTTACAGCAGCAGAGAAATTTTTTTTTTCTTTTTACATAATAATCGATGTCTGCGTGGTGATCAGGAAAGGGTGTGCCAGGTACTCATTCGTTTTTCGCGTTGATATTTGTTGACGTGCATGTAAATGAGCCGAAAGAAAATTTCCTGTTTAACCACTCGATGCAGACAATAAAGTGAATTGAATTTTGAGTGTGAAGGAACTTGTGGTAGTTGATTATTGCGCCTGGGATGGAGTTCCTAACAGCCTGCCCTGGTATAACCTCAGGACGACTCAGTCTTTGGGGGGCCAATCCCACAGGCGCCGCGGTAAAGTCGTTCAGGCTTCCAACGTTTCGGCATGATGATCCTCCTTTGGAAAGGCACTTCACTCAGATTCCTCTGGGGTTTAACCTGAGCTAGGGGGTCATTTCTCGGTGTTACACCGGCAGTTCACAGTGACGTGTTCTTTTGTTTCCCTTGACCACGTTCGACTCGTTTGCTTTCTGTTGATCTTTCTTCGTGTTGCAGTGATGTAACTAATTACAGCAGCCACGTGTAGTCACTGACCATGTTAATCTCTGTCTCTCTGTCTCTGTCTCGCTCTTTCTTTCTTTCTTCTTTTCTTTCTTCCTTCCTTCCTTTCTCTATTTTTTTTATCTTTTTTATCTTTTCTTTCTTCCTTTCTTTCTTTTTTTCATCTTTTCTTTCTTCCTTCCTTTCTTTCCTTCTTTTTTTATCTTTTCTTTCTTCCTTCCTTTCTTTTTCATCTTTTCTTTCTTCCTTTCTTTCTTTCTTTTTTTATCTTTTCTTTCTTCCTTCCTTTCTTTCTTTTTCATCTTTTCTTTCTTCCTTCCTTTCTTTCTTTTTTATCTTTTCTTTCTTCCTTCCTTTCTTTTTCATCTTTTCTTTCTTCCTTCCTTTCTTTCTTTTTCATCTTTTCTTTCTTCCTTTCTTTCTTTCTTTTTTATCTATTCTTCCTTCCTTTCTTTCTTTCTTTTTTATCTATTCTTTCTTCCTTTCTTTCTTTCTTTTTCATCTTTTCTTTCTTCCTTTCTTTCTTTTTTTATCTTTTCTTCCTTCCTTCCTTTCTTTTTAAAAATCTTTTCTTTCTTCCTTTCTTTTTTCTTTCTTTTTTATCTTTTCTTTCTGTCTTTCTTTCTTTTTTTATCTTTTCTTCCTTCCTTCCTTCCTTTCTTTCTTTTTTTAATAATTTTTTTCTTTCTTTCTTTCCAATATGCTCTTGACAATCAATGATCATATCATGCCACGTCATGCCACGTCATCTTTCTGTCTCTCTTTGTGTGTCACTGCCATACTCAAACTATCTGTCTGTCTGTCTGTCGGCCTGTCTGTCCGTCTGTCTGTCTCTCTCGCTCTCTCGTCAACTGGAAATTAAAACGTCCACTCTTTGTCTCATGTCTTTAACTCACTCAGTACGGCCAGTCCTCTCTTCTCCTCTACACAGACCCCTCGGATGTCCGTCCAGTGGGTGTCTGAATGACCCAACCTTTAGCTTCCGTCGTCAGAATTGTGGTATTCTTTGTCAACATTCACCTCTTCAGTATAAGAGCCTTCCGCTTGCAATATTTTGATGGTGGTAATTGGGGTGAAACGCTGTTAACGTCGTCCCTTTCGCCGTTCGTATGGAGAGAGTTAACACTTGTCCAATCTTTGTCTGATGTCTTTAACAAATCAGCTGTCATTCCGTTCTCTGCTAGGCAGCTGGTTTCAGACGCTGATGGTGTGTCTTCAGTCTTCAGCAAGTTATGTGGCCTCGTGACACATAGCCAGGACTGGGTAGACATTTGGTTCGTTAAGAGGTCTGTCAATGTGCTGTCTGTTACCTTCGCCTCTCTCTCTTTCTCTCTCTCTCTCTCTGTCTCTGTCTTTCTCTATCTATCTATCTATATATATATCTGTGTGTGTGTGTGTGTGTGTGTGTGTGTGTGTGTGTGTGTGTGTGTCTGTCTGTCTGTGTCTGCATGTGCATAGGCATGTGTATATGGGAAGGGGGTTGCCTCTGATAGAGAGAGAGAGAGAGAGAGACAGAGACAGAGAGACAGACAGACAGAGACAGAGACAGAGAAACACAGAGATAGACAGAGACAGACAAAGAGAGAGAGACAGAGAAACAGAGAGACAGATATAGAGAGAGAGACAGAGAGAGACAGAGAGAGAGAGAGAGAGAGAGAGAGAGAGAGAGAGAGAGAGAGAGAGAGAGAGAGAGAATGACAATGACAAGAAAAAATGTTTTTATGAAAGTAGAATGGATAAGCTGTAAGCTGTTTTTAGGCCATGCCTTCACCCACGCATAAACATACATACGCACAATAGAATGAATGAAATAAAATAAGATTCATGAATAAATGACGAAAAATCAGATCAATATATTAAAAAATACATTGATGGAGGGATCAAAGTAAACAAAACATAACGAAAATCATCACACAACAATTACTACATGAAACTCTTCCAACACACTCGTGTGTGCCCACACAGGCGTTATTCACATGCACATGCACTCAAACACACACACACACACACACACACACACACACACACACACACACACACACACACAGAGCCAGAGAGACAGAGACAGAGAGCCAGAGAGACAGAGACAGACAGAGACAGACAAAGAGAGTGCTAATATGCGTATGCTTCGTTCGTTCTTTTGCTTCACGTCTATCCACATTTGTGATTTTAGACGAAAATCCAATATCTCCCCTACCCCACCCATGCCTTGAATCATCTTTCCCTGTTCCTCTCTCCTCAATTAGCATTTTTTTAAAAAGGAAGAAGAATATAAACGAAATCAAATTAACTAACTAGTCAACCAGTAGAATTACAACAAAGAGCCATTTGGGCTCCAAATTAAAACTATTTCAAACACATGTTGATTATTATATAAGACATTTCTGATGGAAGCAAATGTGTGTGCGTGCGTGTGTGTGTGTGTGTGTGTGTGTGTGTGTGTGTGTGTGTGTGTGTGTGTGTGTGTGTGTGTGTGTGTGTGTGTGTGTGAAAACGTGTTTATTTTAGGAGAGATCAGAAAAAACCTCGACGTCTGTTGAAGTCAGTAAATATTGTCGAAAGAAAACAGAGACAGAGAAACAGAGAGACAGAGACAGAGAGAGAGAGAGAGAGAGAGAGAGAGAGAGACAGACAGACAGACAGACAGACAGACAGACAGAGAGACAAAGACACACACACACACACACACACACACACACACACACACACACACACACACACACACAGAATGACAATGACAAGAAAAAATGTTTTTATGAAAGTAGAATGGATAAGCTGTAAGCTGTTTTTACGCCATGCCTTCACCCACGCATAAACATACATACGCACAATAGAATGAATGAAATAAAATGTGTAAAGGTCAGAACAATTATGCCTGCAGTCATTAAAAAGATAAATGTATAAACAGGCAGTTATTCTCCTTGGATTGACTGTGATTAAAAGTGTAGCATTCCGTGTTTGTTTTGTCAGGCCGTGTACGTGTGTACGTGTGCGTGTGCACGTGTGGGTTTGTACGTGTGGGTTTGTACGTGTGCGTGTGTGCGTGTGGGTTTGTACGTATGGGTTTGTATGTGTGCGTGTGTACGTGTGGGTTTGTACGTGCGGGTTTGTACGTGTGGGTGTGCACGTGTGCGTGTGTACGTGTGGGTTTGTACGTGTGGGTGTGTACGTGTGGGTTTGTACGTGTGGGTGTGTACGTGTGGGTTTGTACGTGCCCACGCCCATGTGTGTCTCTGTTGGTACATGTGTGTATATGTGTGTATGTGCATCTGTCTGTGTGTCTGTCTCTCTTTGTGTTTCTCTTTCCCTCTATCTCTGCCTGTCTCTCTCTTACCACACAGACACACGCACACACGCGCAAACACACACACACACACACACACACACACACACACACACACACACACACACACACACGCACGCACAGACAGACAGACACACACACACACACATACACACACCACACCCACACACACACACACACACACACCTTCATACAGGCCAATGTATTCCAAGAAAAAAGACGAGATGGCAGACTTAAGGTTACGGACTTCAGGAGATATACAGCTTCAACGTGACACCGATAAAGAGATAGCGCTGCCACACACAGTGACACACACCCCGCTGTTCAGCAGTAGCTGTTCAGCCTTCATCGTTCTGTTCCATGTCGACTTGTCTCTGTGTGATGGGCGCAATAGCCGACTGGTTAAAGCGTTGGACTTTCAATCTGAGGGTCCCGGGTTCGAATCACGGTGACGGCGCCTGGTGGGTAAAGGTTGGAGATTTTTACGGTCTCCCAGGTCAACATTTGTGCAGACCTGCCAGTGCCTGAACCCCCTTCGTGTGTATACGCAAGCAGAAGATCAAATACGCACGTTAAAGATCCTGTAACCCATGTCAGCGTTCAGTGGGTTATGGAAACAAGAACATACCCAGCATGCACGCCCCCGAAAGCGGAGTATTGCTGCGTACATGACGGGTTAAAAACGGTCATACACGTAAAAGCCCACGAGTGAACGTGGGAGGTGCAGCCCATGAACGCAGAAGAAGAAGACCTGTCTGTATGAACATGATGCTCCTGCAGGATTGACTGGTGCATTCAAGGCTTGAAGGGGCGTTGATTTTTAACGATGATGTGTGTGGCACAGTGCGCTGATTTTCCTGGTCAAACCCCGCTGACTGAATGATTGATTGATTGATAAGGATACTTACATTGCGCCTATCCTCGGTCGGTGTGTGTGTGTGTGGTGTGTGTGTGTTGGAGCTCATGTACGTTTATATGTATTTGACTGTGCTTTCATATCTGTGAAATTGCATGTTTGGTGCATATCTGTTGTACATGTGTGGGGGTATGTGTGAATGTGTGTCTTCATGTTTTACATTTTTTTGCTTGTTTATCATCATTGTTGTCTTATTTATCTATTTATTTTTTAATTTTTTTATATTTTTTTTTTATTATTATCATTACTACTACCTTTTTATATATCATAATTATTATTTATTTATTTATTTATTTATTTATTTATTTATGTAAGCTTATCTATTATTTATTCACCT